>NC_091934.1:17495580-17795580 GCF_041260155.1 Ptychodera flava
GCTGAAAGTTGACAGAAATTGCCAAAAGTTGGCGAAGAGACATATTTTACATTTTATTGTTTTGATAATATTATCTATATGAGATGACCAGGGTAAATTAATTTGCATTATTCCGCATTCTTCACTTTCAATGTTATCATCAACAATTTTGACATAAAGTGCAGTGGGAGGCCAAGTGCGACCTTTTTAGTCGAGTCATAACGACCGACAGTAGCAACAGCAACATCATGAAAATTGTCATTTCCAATTTGACGCCAGTTCAACTCGGTTACTCTCCAATGACGAGTACCTGTCGTAGTCGATGCCGTCGTTGTTGAAGAAGAAACTGATATTTGCATCCAGATTATTTTAAGTCAGGTCAGATTCACAACCCAAGTGGACTTTTCACAATTTGAAAATATGTTTGCACCGACCTTCAGGTAACTTGAATCATTATTAACCCTTTGAGCGCCAAAGTCCAAATTTTGTCACCTTTTTTGCTAAAATTTTGATGAAAATCTGTAGCCAATGAAAGGTAATGTCCATTAAATGTTGCATCAAAATCTTTGGCGGGAAAAATTACAGTGCTCAAAGGGTTAAGGCAATACCGAAGGATTCAAAGCGCGCGTTGGTTGCTATCGCTGGCAACGTTCCAACGCGCACTATTGCACGTGTAAAATCTTACCGTTCCGTTGTTTTCTATGGATTTTCGACTCCTGGTATTTTCAAAATGCTTAAAATCTTTCAACTCTCTCAATTGCAAACCAATTAAGCTGATTTTTGTAGGATTATTGAAGTCATAGATGAGAATATAGATACAGTCCAGTCAATCTACGAGATTTTGGCACCTAACCAACCACAAATTGCAACAGAATTTTTTTCTTCAGAATGCATTTAAGAGAGGTACCCAGAACAACATATTAAAAGTGTACTCGAATCCACCTTGGGGAAATATGCCTAATTTGCATAAATCAAATATGGCGGCCAACTATCCGACAAAATAACATAATTGGCCATATATCCATGTTAAACAAGCTATTTCAGTGATTTCAAAGTCTGACACTAGTTACTTGGCTCGGGGAATCATTTTGGAGGTATAATGTTACATATAGGCACTTCACTAATTTTCATAATTCCAATATGGCGGCCAGCATTCCTACAAAAGATATTTTTGGTCATATACCACGTATTAAACCAGCTATTTCAGTGATTTCAAAGTTAAAAGTATATTTGTTTGGCATGGACAAACGATTTTTGAGATGCAATGATTTCCATAGGTACTTCGTTAATTTGCATAAATCCAATATGGTGGTCAACATACCTACAAAGGACATTTTCTGTCATACCACGTATTAACCCTTTGAGCGCCGGTCTATTTTTGTTAACTTTATAAAATGTACCACAGTCATTTTATCAGCTATTTTGCCAACATTTTGATTAAAAAACTGTAGCTGATGAAAAATGATATCCATTTGGTCCAAAATTATGAAAAAAACGTACAGAAAAGTTAACAGAAATTGGTAAAATATTGCATAAAATTTTGGTCAAAAAAGTACAGCAGTCAAAGGGTTAAACAAGCTATTTCTGTGATTTCAAAGTTAAAAGTGTATTTCTTTGGCATAGACAAAAGATTTTCAAGATGCAATGATTTGCATAGGTACTCCCTAATTTGCATAAATCAAATAGGGTGGCCAACATACCTACAAAGGACATTTTCTGTCATATACCACGTATTAACCCTTTGAGCGCCTGTCTATTTTTGTCAACTTTATAAAATGTACTACAGTCATTTTTCTGCTATTTGCCAAAATTTTGATAAAAAACTGTAGCTGATGAAAAATGATATCCATTTGGTCCAAAATTATGAAAAAAAGTACAGAAAAATTCACAGAAATTGGTAAACATATTGTATTAAAATTTTTCTACATATACTCTTGTTTCAAGTGAAGTATTACATTTTACAAAGTAGTTTCTATGGGTTTTCTTGTCATCTTAGACAAGAAATATTCCTTTGGAAAAAAAGTGTGTTGGCAACATGCAGCTCCATCTTATGTCCTTGAACAATTATTTTTAAAATGTGGAAAATATTCTGTAAATTTACTTACAATAACGATCCATTTAAGAATAAAAGTTAATTTGGCTAGGTGTCTATGATACATGAATTTGTTAACATGCTCCATTAATATATTGTATTTGAAAAGAGTGTTAAAGTGAATTTGGTAAAACTACAAAATTATCTGACATCCGAACGAATTAAAATACGTATATGTTGATGAGCTTTTCCTATTGAGATGTAAGAGAGTCATGCAAATTTAATTATTTTGTGATTTTTCTATATATGACAATCGTTAATGATTGTTAGTCATCTAATAATAATCTCTCTCTCTCTTAATATAACAATAGATTCATCTGTGTACGGCATTATTTGTGATTTTTATAGATGTTTTATAGTCTACAGTGTCAAAACATGTAATCTTTAATGTTTACTGTTTTAAAAAAGTCGTGTGCAAAATCCTTAGTTTTTAATTTAGACTGAGCCCCCTTCTTATGGACGAGTGCATCTTTGTACATCCCCCAAGATGATAGGCAAAAATTCATCACATATAACAGCAAAAATACAATAAAAACAAACACAACAAGATAATAAAAATGCTGAAACAAAAAATAGTGTGATCAAAAAAAACAAATGACACAATACAGACAAATTAAAACTTAGCGCTGTTGCCAAACAATGTCAGACTCTTAAAAACTTGATCAACACGCAAAATTGAAAACTGCATGCTTAGCGAAGGTTTAACATTAATTCAAACAACTCATCAGCCCAACAGAATCCAACTGTTACACGATACAAACATGTACATCTGGAAAAATGACACTTGGAAAAACGACTCCTGGTGTACTTGTTTGTATTGTGTAATAGTTGGATTCTGTGTTTGGATTAATTATAAGCCTTTGCTAAAGCATGCAGTATTCAGTTTTTGTGAGTTTGCGTGTCCTTAAAGTTTTTATGAATTTGACATTGTTTGCAATAGTGCTAAGTTTTAATTTGTGCGTATTATGGCATTTTTTTCATGGTCATGTCATTTTTCTGTTTTTTTTAGCTTTGTTGTGTTTATTGTATTTTTGCTGTAATGACTTCTTGCCTATCATCAAGGGGGTCTTATAAAGATGCGCCCATCCATAAGAAAGGGGTTCAATCTAAATTAAAAACTTAAGATGTTGAACACGTCTTTTTTAACAGTAAACATTACAGATTACATTTTTTGACACTGTACAGTGATAAACACCCATACAAATTACAAAAATGCCGTACACAGATGAACCCAATGTTATATTCAGAAAGAGAATATATTATTTAGAAGACTAACAATCATTAACAGTCGTCATATATAGAAAAATCAAAATTTTAAAAATAAATGTCCAAGGACAACAGTTTCTTCTCGATAGATTCCTAGTGCTAAAACCTATATCAAACCCTTATTTATATTAGAAGCTATTAAGAAATGGGCATTAATATGGCAGCCATATTTAATTTATGCAAATTATCAAAGGGCCTTTGTGAAAATTGAACCACTGAAAGTGTTTCGTCATGTACAAGAAAAATATTAAAACTTTAAAATCACTAAAATAGCTTGTTTAATGTGTGGTGTATGACCGACAATGACCTTTGTAGGAGTGTTGGCCACCATTTTGGATTTATGAAAATTAACAAAGTGCCAATGCAAATCATTGCAATTCGAAAATCGTTTGTTCATGCCATAGAAATATACTTTTAACTTTGGAATCACTGAAATTGCTTGTTTAATACATGGTATATGACCAAAATGTATTTTGCAGGAATGTTGGCCGCCATATTGGAATTATGCAAATAAGTGAAGTGCCTATATGAAACATTATACCTCCAAAATGATTCCCCGAGCCAAATTACTGGTGTCAGACGTTGAAATCACTGGAATAGCTTGTTTAACATGTGATATATGGCCAATTATGTTATTTTGTCCGATGGTTGGCCGCTATATTTGATTTATGCAAATTAGGCATATTTCCCCAAGGTGGATTCGAGTAAACTTTTAATATGTTGTTCTGGGTACCTCTCTAAAATGCGTTCTGAAGAAAAAAATTCTGTTGCAATTTGTGGTGGGTCTAACTAACCCTATTTTGACTGGACTAATAAGCTTTCGTTCCTAGAAATTGCGGACCGTTTGTGAGATATCGCCGTAAAACCCTTCAAAATTTAACAAAATGACACAGTAGATATTTTCGTGTTCAAAAATCGTTTGTACTTGAACAGATAATCTAATCCATGCTAGGGGCTCTAAATAGCTATCTCATGTGTTACATTCTGAAATTTTGGAAAGTTTGGTGCAAATTTGTGGGAGCTGAAACGTTTTAAAATAGAGCTGTGAAAATTTGTATATGTGTGACGTGACTGACCAATCGCGCGACAAACCTGCGTCTTTTAGAATTGTATGATTCTGTACATCTTTATTATGCAAAGAAAACTATCAAAACTTTGCAGTTTGATTGATATTGGCAATTACCCTTAGCAACCGTTGCTTAGCAATTTGAATCCTGCGGTATCGCCTTAAAACACACACACACACACACACACACACACACACACACATATACACACACACACACACACACACACACACACCCACACACACACACATATATATATATCCAAGGATGTGCGATCGATAGAAAAGTTCTCCATTCGCATGAATCTTTGTGTAATCTCCATTTGTCAAAGTGTCTGAGAAATGTAGACTGTCGACAGTCGTATGCGCCATTTTTATCGTGGCAGTAACACTGGACACGGCTGAGTTAAGGGCCGAGTTAAGGGCCGATGCAGTTTTAGGCAACGAAACGATGACTCGTCGACTGAAAGACTCTGAAGCCAAACAAATCTAAATTATCTGGCGCCTTTTTCACATCAAAACCAAAATAACTGAAAAAGTTGGCATTCAAGAAGATTCGTTTTGAAAATTATGCGGAAGAGAGATACACACGCATAGAAAACTGTAAAGCAAAATCAATTTGCCATTTTTGACAGTTTTTTCATGCCTTCGGTATTCCCGACTTGCGCCTTCGGTGCTACTATACGCTTACGACCTCAACCCAAACCCCGTATATACGAGAGCCGGACTACATCAATCAAAGCAAGGGCACAAGGGACTGTTGACAGTGTAGAGAAATGCTGATTTAATGTGGAATTTTCCTATATACGGCGTAACTTGCACTTGCAGTCTTAAGCATAACGTATTGAAAGAAACTTACCCAAAAATCCAGAGGATGGTACGTTGGGAGGTATACTATAATTAGTAAACTCCTGGATAACATCCCATCCCCTCCACTGGGACACTGGATTAACGATATATATCGGTCTGTCGGGATAGCTGACTGTCCAATTGACATATCCGACCAAATATTTTCCAAATGTCCTAACCACCTTCAGAGAAAAGTAAAATTATATTAGTCTGTTATTTCTAATATTGTTTTGAGGCTAAAGGATATCAGGAGTTAATTCAATATTTGAAATGAAAAAAATGTTGAAAAATGATATGTACATCATATGCGTCTTTGAATCGGAAACGCAGTGGAGAAATATCGGCAACTACAAGAACTTGACGAAAGTCCCGAGCGACATCGACAGAACGGGTTAGAATTATTTAGAAGACGTTGACACACCAGTTGTCAAGGTTACCTGGAGGACACAGATCGTGAACACCGCACATTAATGTTGAAATTAAAGATTGACACAAAGGAATATGTTCTTTACTTTCTAAGTACCGTTTGAGCCCCCAGGCTGTTTTTGAAGGCATTTGGCCAGAAAACAGCATCGCCAAAAAAGGAGACCTCCTCGGTATAAATGATTTCCATCCGTGATAAATGACAAGGAATTTGCTCCGATGTAGAATTGTAATTTGAGGCGTGCACAGAGTAGATTGTTGTAGACATACTTGCTTACACGCTTTATGATCGATAGATCGTAGAGTTGATGATAGATAGATAGATAGATAGATAGATAGATAGATAGATGCATACATACAGCCATACACATTTATACATACAAACATACATACATACATACATACATACATACATACATACATACATACATACATACATACATACATACATACATACATGCACGCATGCATGATTTGTCTTACTAGTACTTGTCACAAGATATCAAAACTTGGGGAAAACAACAAAAACAATAAAGAAAAAAGACAAGAATCATTGTGTAGGATAATGCAGCAAACGTAGAATCTTATTTCGACTGTGGACCCAAAGAGGTTTTGAAATGCAATTATTGTCCTCGGGCGTTTATTCGGTATTTTTTCGTTTGTGGCAGTTTGAACCACAGAACTGCATTGTGTGCATCTGTAAATATGCCATCCTGTTATTCTCATCCTATTTTCACCTCACGTTTGAAAAGCAAGCTTGTTCTAAACCTCGTGTTTGCCATGGTACAAACCCGATGGTCTTTCGTCGATATAATTAGGGCGTCACACAATTGCGTGCGTCTGTCCTATGCCACCCAATTATGAATTATTGTTTCTGAAGGCATTTGCAGGTCTTGTGGAAAAGAGCTCATTTCCTCCACAGCATCTTTAGCTCTTAATGTAACAAAAACTTGAAGCGCCAAAGACAAAAGGGACTGCAATCGGGAACGTTTCCAAATTTTGTGAAAATGATTGAGGTAAGGGAGATTTCAGTAATTACAGTTGGGGGGGGGTCGGGGGAATTTCGTGAACACCTATACCGTAAAATGTGACCCTCCCTATATCCTCCTGTCTAAAATGTGACCCTCCCCCTTGTCCGACTTTCTAAAACTTGACCCTCTCCCCCCAACCACTGCGGTATTCCCCGGGAATAACTAAAACAGTATCAGCTAATTTACATAACGATTGGTACAATTGTTATGTTAGGGACAAATACAAAGGGAGGGCTGGTGTTTTTGGAGGGACGGTTGCAATTTATCACGCAAGAATTTTTGAAGAGATATGGTATTTCATACATTTTAGGGAGGGTCACCATATTTTGTGCAAGATGTAGCTGATATTGTGCTTCATCCAAAAATATCAAATCTTTATACATGGAGTCTATCAGGCACATTATTGACAATTTATCCCCATAAAACATGCTATATCTGTATTTTATATATGTCTGATAATGTATTTAAATGTACTGTGCTTGAATAGGGAAGTAAAATGAACATTTGTGTACAAGAAATTGATTTGTGAATTTCATCTAAAGAGTTGGTTCACTATCCATGGTGTCTATGATGAAATTATGAATAGTTTTTTCGAATACAAAAATAGATAAATCTTTGCATTTGTGTACTCTTGATTATTGATATTAATTTTCTTGATTAGACTAGAGTGGTTACAAGTCTAAGGTTGTGTAAGAAATATGATTTTGGAATTTCACTGAAATGTTGATTCACTATGCATTGGGGTCTATGATGAAACTATGAATAATGTTTTTTTCAGTACAAAATTAGATAAATCTGTGCATTTATGTATGCTTTATTATTCACATTATTGTTCTCGATTAGACTAGAGTGGTTACAAATCCATGGTTGTGCAAAAAATATGATTTTGGAATTTCACCAAAATGTCGATTCACTATGCATTGGGGTCTATGATGAAACTCTGAATAATTTTTTTTTCAGTACAAAATTAGATAAATCTGTGCATTTATGTATGCTTGATTATTTAGATTATTGTTCTTGATTAGACTAGAGTGGTTACAAGTCTATGGTTGTGTAAGAAATTTGATTTTGGAATTTCACCAAAATGTCAATTCATTGTGCATGACGGTCTATAAGTGTGTGCATATTTTGTTGGTGATTTCCAATTCAGGAAATATCACACGGACAATCAAAGTTTTGACCATAATATCAGCTTCTGTCAAAAGTTACCCTCCCTTAAGATAAGTTTATAAAAAGTGACCCTCCCCCTTGAACTGTTTTCTAAAAAGTGACCCCCCCCCATTCCCCCGGCCCATCCCCCTGTAATTACTGAAGGCTCCCTAATCTGCCTTTCTGGGAGGGTCACGTGATGTCTCTGACGTAGATGGTGAGGTGAAAAATCCGCTCTTGAGCTCGCTTGAAAGATTTTCCATTATCGGTATTTTTTGAGTGATACAGAGCACCATTCATATACTTCAAATGACAGTTGAGATCCCTCAATGTTATGTGGCTGAGAAGTGTAATAGAGAAGCAGAAAAGGAAAATGAGTTAAAAATGACACTCCATGTCAAAAATGGGCGCCATAGAAAGTAATGGTTGTCAACAAGGATTCGTGAGCTCAGATTAGAAAGACTAAAGAAAACATTTGTATGATCTCTGTATCACCTGATAGTCAAAATGGAGTAAAATATGAGAAACGGCTTTCAGAATATTACTAGTATACTGAACGGTGTCGAAGCATAGGGAAAACAGCTAGAACTTCAGCAAACACTAACACGCAGGCGTAGTCGGGCGTATTCTGGGCGAGCCGAGCCTTGCCGAACCCTTTAAATTAGCTGTTAGTTATTTTTTTGTGATATATGCTTCTGTTTTGGTTTATTTTCCCTCTTTTTCCTATTTCAATACTTTCAAAATGGCATATGTAGTATATCGAGCTAGAAGGTTCGATAAGTAATGAAATGTGAATGTCATTTTAAATCATGTTACTACAGTAAACTGAATCATCGAAAACGAACTCATTTTCGCCTTCACGCTGCAATCCGTGAAAAATCTTCAGGCCGTGATAACAGTGACCAACGATGGCGGCATAGTATTTACAGATGAACTCTGGCTTCCATTGAGATGAGCCTCTCCAAAACTTGGAAAGAGATGTCCCATGATTTAAATTAGACGAACATATTTTAAATCATTAACTTTGGAATAATCTTGAAATTGTCATTGGCGGTGAGACAGTTTTCTACAAGGTTTTAACGAGGCTGACTTTCTCTATGTTGACGACTTATTTGACAGACCTGTAAATTTCTTGATTTGGATGTAGTTATAGATAAGGATCAATATGTTTTTTGTATGCTTTGCCAAACGATTTGAATGCTAGCATTGAAATGATAAAAGTTAATGAAGGATACCGAGAAAAAGGTAATACCGATACTGTTCAATGATCTATATATTTCCTTGACTAGGCTTGGCGTAAACGAATGTAGAATAAAGAGATAGCTCATTTTCAAATCTTCTAATCTTTTATTATTAGATGCTGAAAGCTGTATTTACCTCTGTAGATATGAAAAAATTCTATTTTCACAAAGTTAGAAAAGGGGTATCCATAAGATTGAACTACCTATAGCAAATAGTTCTTAAGAAGACAAGGATCATGTCAGTAATTGGAGAGATTTCTTAGGAGGTTTTAAGCCTTCCACCACCATGGTTTAGCCCAAACCCATTGTTAGGAATGGTGATTGTGGACCTTTACACAGGGAATCGGGGGTGAACAGGTTAAATGTGTCTAAAGGGCTTGAAGAAATCATTTGCCAGAACCATTTTTCCTTTGTAGTAACTCATGGTTGCATACATTTGCAACGAATCGGATTTCCTTTGCCATTTTCCAGCAAAACAAATTTTCAACAACGTGTATGTATGACAGGATTAGTCATTGTAATGACGCTTTTTGACAAAAAATAAAGTATTTAAAAAAGATGTTAGAATAAAAAATGTGCGCTATTCAGATTCAGTTTTAAGTTCACCATAATTGTGTGACGTGGGAACAAGAGGGAAAGTTTTGATTCAATGAACGTTTACGAACCAAATGTTACAATATGCGTACATGTATTTGTCGTGTTTCGAATTTCAAGGTTTTATTGACAGGTTTATTTACAAAACCAATCATATAATCTACACCATCGCAAAGTAACAAATTTCAAGGGCGGGCGACAACATTTGAACTATGTGAGTTGTTGACAAAGTGGATCCGAAATTAGACTAAGTATCGGCAATTGAGCCTTGGCCTGATAGGAAGGAAAGAAATAACGTAAATAGAGGTATGCATGATGACACTGCAGATTTTTTCACAGAATACTGCCGTGCTGACAAGGGATTAGTGTTTGGCGAATTGGACCAGCCGCAGGTAACCCAATGCGTCACGCACGTAGCCCGAGTCTGCACATTGCTGTTTTTTGTAAAACTCTTGTACTCGGGAAATCACGGGAGACTTTGTGTGCACTTTCAAAGACAAATCTCATCACATCTCGTCGTGTTTGCAAGAAGATGGATGCGCTTGACGACTTATTGTTAAAGTGCTATGAAATGATCTGTAAACAGCTACTCGTCCACGCAAGCAGCAAAACAGCAAAGTATTGTCAACATGTGAGTGTCCGAATTATCTGTCCAATCTTTAGAGAGTCCGTGAAACGCCCTGTCTGCTTGACTCTCTTTACACCAGTTTTAAAAAGACGACGGAAATGTATTTACCTAGCAGTTTTAACAATAGACATTTGGAGGTCTCGCTTTCACTTTCTACCCTTTTAAGTACAAACGTTTACGAAACCGGCATAATCCGCCATTTAAAAGGGGCGGGCGGGCGCGATATAAAAGACGGTGGCCACGCTCACGTTCTTTATGCAAAATGCCCCTGACCAAGCAACATAAGGAGAATGCCAAAAATGTAGCTTTTTGAGTTACATAAACTAGTATGGACATCATTGCAAATACACCAACGACCGATGATGGCTCTTAATTTTAAACCTGATATACCTTTAAGTTATTTTTCGACGATTTAGTTTGAAAAGTGAATACACAATTTGGCTACTAATTCTGAAAAGCATGTGGTATGATAAGATCGAGTCAATCTCTCCTAACATCGGGAAATGCAACTGCTTGATTCAAATGAAATTATCACCAGGTCTAAATCTACCAAAATCTACAGCAAACGTAGAGGCATATACGATGAACTGTGGGAAAGAGAAATCTTAGACACCTCTTTTTTAATTAGAAAACGAGTTTTAAAGTTAATATCTAACAGGTAGACATCAGATTCACAAGCTTTGCTCATTTTGTCCTTATTTAAAGGCTCCATAAGCTGTATCTTTTAGCTATTTTTTCAGAACTTTTGTTTTGTGGTTTCCCTACACTTTTTGTATTGAATCCCTAAAGTGTAATTTAATGCCAAGTATTTAGCATATCAACACAACCTATACGAGTATAATCTACATTGTTATACTTGAAAATAGTATTCAAGTTCGGACTAGAATTCATTTGTAAACAATAAACAATGATCACTACACACATACAAGCTGTGTTGACAAAATGAATACTCGAAATTTCAGCATGACAAACGGATTAGGGTCAGACACGGTAGTTGATATAGAGGAGCAGAATACTGAAAAAAATTGCCACAAGTTACAGCTTATGTCTCTTTAAAAGGAGTTAAACATTTCCAGTTAAAACATTTGTAAATTTGTTTGAGTATAACACAGTTAATTGTTCATTTATTCTTTGATACCTTTTACGAAGGATTAATTTAAAAACAGTATTTTGGTCCTATCATGCAGTTTACAAATCTTATTCTCTACATTTCTAGTCATTTTTTAAAGTACATCACGAAGTCAATGTCAACAAATACGACTGAAGACTTGATTAAAGTAATTACACACCCAATGAATATAACAAATCATACATATGTACTGAGATATGAATAGCAGATTAATATTCTTTTCTTCATCATGAAATATCTGATCAGATGACGTACAACATGACATTGACATTAACCAGTTCTGTTTCTTGTAAAATTAGAGACAAAATGTTAAACTTTAATAGACAAAATATCTACATGTATTAATAAAGTGTTACCACTTTATTGATTTCAATCTCTCTTGTATACTTGACAAACATTCTCACGTATATTCTAACACTGGCAGCATCGCATTTATAACACAGTGCAGTCGGATAGCGCAGCAGCAGAATCAAGTACACATTCGTGTATGGTCAATCTGTATGCACAGTCACTTCATATAGATACACATTCACAATTCCGCCGTATGCGGCAGCTCCAAAGACAATATAATTCTGTTTTCAAAGATTCTTTTTCAAAAATGCCGCCGTAGGCGGCAGCTCCATAGACCACTGAATAGTGGCTGGTCTACCAACCAAGGGTGCATCACAGCGAATTTTTTGCAGCCTTCTAAGAAGCATTTTTCCCCTTCCCTTCTGCAGAGAATTTTTTTACCAGGATTTAGCCCACAACAATTTTTTTCGAAAACCCTTCAGCCCCTCCCCCTAAATCAAATGGGCCACCCCTAAGGAGACTGCCAATGTTGCAACGAATACTACGGCACAGACTACAAGCTGAAACTATAACTTGCAACTTCCGTGTACTAGACATGCCCCATGTCTTTGGGTTTAATTATGTTGTAATAAAATAAATATATTTCAGCAAAATTTGTTTTGATGTAATGTTACGCGCGTAGTGTGATCGGTTAATGGCAGTGTGATCTTGACAAACCATGGATATGCAAAATTAGTACATCCATGGACAAACCTACACGAAGTCAAAAACCTTCGATCACGTGACCTGGCCAAAACCACATCCGGACCGTAGGTTTAAAAAAGCAATAGGAGAGACGGAATGACTGAATAAGTTTACAATCTTTATTGAAATGACTAGTGGGCTAGTCTAGCCATGCACATTCGACACTGACTAAATTTGTCCGCGTATCAAGCAGCAGCTAGTCTCCGATGTTGTGCGTGCGGCTATATTTACTAACAAACCAGAAATCGTGAACAGCGCTGTTGTGAACAGCGCTATTAGCATAACAATCGCGCCTGAAAAGTTTCAGACGCAATTGTAATGCTTATTAATCGATCCTTACTGTGAGTCGAGACACACACAAAGAAAAAACAAAAACACTTTGACTATGGTTCAGACGAGGACGTTTGGATTAGTATATGAGAAAGACGGCTATCTTTTGTTGGTGTGATTCGGCCCGAAAATCCTTCTTACGTTTATTCGGACAGTTAGTGGTTTATTGAAACTTGTACTCTTCGACCATTCGTAAGGTTTACTGACACTACGGTCACTTTGTGGAGTGACCGTGCTTACACTTACTAGTGTACTGTAATACCAAAAGAATGAAACAGCGCAAACCAACAGAGGCTATAGTCATTTCAATCGATCAGTCTTCATTGTACGCGACACATACGAACACACAGTGCGGAATTGTACACTAAGACATCCGTGCAATACAAAAAACAGGCGATAGCAATGTTGGTTTGGGCTACTGCATAGCTCAGCATAAATCTGTACTCTTCAAGAAGACAGCAAGATTTAAGCAATTTAATTCATAACCCTTTTCTCCTTTCTTTTTGTGAGATACTCGAAGAATTGATATAGATCAATGTCACTTCCTTGAAGTGGCACGGGTCTTTCAAAAGTGTATTTCTTTCCAAAAAAGTGTAACCCGTCATCTATTTCATTACTATCACACCTTGAACAAATTTCTTCATTCGAAGGTAATCTAGGTTTTCTTTTCCGACCCAATTCAATCTCAAGATTACGACCACTCGAGCTAATCTTTGATATACATCTACGGGAAGTTTGATACATTTCAAAATAAATGAGTTTTCAAATAATATAAGCAAGTACTTTGTCATTACAAATTTGTTACAAGGGCAATGTAAATCACTTAATGATTCGATGGTTGGAGGTTAACTGTCACAAACAATTAAACTGGACAAAAAGAAGATCATAAACGAAGGAGTGTTTCATGTTTGTTTTCTTGACCTCCTCCAAACAGCTGTGCGCGCAGACTAGCCCTGCCTTTTACTTTGGTCTGAATACGGCCACTCTACACCAAGTTACGGCAGCCTGAACATGACAATTACGGTGTTCAATTTTCTGAGCATTAGTTCACGTGTAACGGACAGCCATGCCGATATTACTCTTTTGTAGTGAACACAATCTTTGCACTGTTTCTCCCTCACCTTTGGCAATAGTCATTATTAGTTTTCGGAGCCACCCGAAACAACTGCTCATTTGACTGTGAAAGGGCTGCGGCCAAGAAAGTGCAGGACCAGTTGCAGCCAATTCGTCTTTCCAATGCTACATGCAGTAACGGCCCCATACCTTGATTGATTGATTGATTGATTGATTGATTGATTGAGAGAGAGAGAGAGAGAGAGAGAGAGAGAGAGAGAGAGAGAGAGAGAGAGAGAGAGAGAGAGAGAGAGAGAGAGAGAGAGAGAGCTCTGTTTGTTTGAACTTACTGTCGCTAAATTGCCGTTGTAGGATGATTTTCCACCCTTCCATGACACAAGTATAGTATCTCTGGACATATCAGTTTTTGCAAATTCCTCTGCCCAACCATCGGATTCAAGATAACGGTTGTTCAGGAGTCGTACTGTAGTTTTTGTTCCAACGTCCTTCTCGAAATTTTTCGTCGGAGCCGAATTAAACCTCAGAACAGCGTCGTGTGCATCTATAAACATGAGAAGCAAAGTAAAATGGTCTGTATTGAAAAAGTGTTCCATGGGCGTTTCATTTTGCAATTGTGTAGATTGTGAAGAGAAACATACATCTCACCATGACATTGGCAATGATTTTAAAATAATGTTCTTGCTAACATTCCATGGTATTTCGTGCAGTGCCACTGTTTACACGAAGGAGCTGATCAGCTGATGTTGTATGATGGTGTTGTCTGCCTGCCTGCCTGCCTGCCTGCCCATGACCCTCTGTCTGGCGGCTTCATTTGCCAAAAATTGCCGGCACAGCACAGACACAGTCGAAGTTATTCAGTATGAAGAATGAGAAAGAGTGTGGTCATCGTGCTGCCCTAACCAGCACTTGTAAAGATCTCGACAATTTACTGTCCTGGATGTTGAAATTTCTGCGATCTCTCCCTTTTTATATTTGGAATTTTTCGTTGAAAGCACTGTTCTGATAGCTTCAGATGTTGGCTTGTAGTCTTCTCTATGAATGACAATTCCGGTTTTGTTTCTTATTCTCTTTCCATATTTGCCTGGAGCTTTAAAAGCTTGGTAGATGGCTCTTCTCGGGGAGATGTGTAGAAATGATGGCAACTTTGTAAATGTAAATGTTTTAAATGTAACCGGGATCCTGTAATGTTCACGGTCATGTAGCACCCTCCGGTACCTCTTGGGTTTTTAACCCCACCCTGGGCAACAAAAGATGAAACACCAAGTTTCGGGAAGTGATTTGTGAAAGACTGTGTTTTTGTGTTTTGCAAAAATAGCAGTGACATTTAGCCTCATTGAGGCGAGCTCGACCATCTTAAAAGGAAATTCAACTTTCTATGAGTCAGAGTGAATTATGAGCATTATGACCTGTAATTTGAAGGTATTTGATCATAGTCAGCAGGTTTTGCCAATTATTAACAGACGTACTTCACACTTTCTTTGTCTTTCTAAAGCATGGGTCGATAAGACCTCTGTTTTTGCCATTGTCTACCGTATACTATCGGTCCGCAAGCTTTGTGTGATGCACTCTGGAAATATACACCTTTCACCATAAAATCGCTTTGGTTCTGGTGTTTTTATCACCTGTTTGTTCATTTAATTTTCCAGCGCGAAATATTTACATGTATTACAAAGGTGGCAGGTAATATTATCCGTTTGTAACGCATTGTTTAAAATCTTTCGCAATATACTCTGAATTGATATGTAAATAGTCCGAGAACCAGGGATTAAGTGAAATTGAGAGCCATGGCGATCCAAAAGCGATACGTCCCTGTATATGTAAGTAAAGTAAAGTAAAGTAAGCCTTTATTGAAATCGTATCCCAGTTGGGATCTTGATCATAAAGTACAATAAAGGTTTTGCAAAAACAACAATGAAAGAGTATATATATATATATATATATATATATATATATATATATATATATATATATATATATATATATATATATATATATATATAAATATCTATACATGAGGTCAACATATTAAAGGTTCATAAATAGTTTACTTTGTCTTTTTCATTTTGTCTTGTCTGAGTTTAAAACATGTATGTATTTTCCCAGTTCACATAGTGATGCTTTATCTGTCCTTGAAAAGATGCTTACAAGGTCTTGTGTGCCTCTGAATGCGTTTTTACAAATGTTTAGTTTACTAAAAAAATCATGTCTAATGTCTGTGTAGCCTTTGCAATGAAAAAGAAAATGTATCTCATCTTCTACTTGTTTTTTTTGGCAAATTGGGCATGCTCTGTCTATGACATCAAGGTTTCTATATCTACCTGTTTCTATGTGTAGTATGTGTGCACTAATGCGTAACTTGCACAGGGCTGATCTGTGATCTGGGTTTTTTATAACATGAAGGTAGCTTTCGAGAGAGAAATCTTTTTTCAACTCTCTGTATGTGCGAAGTTTATTTTTATGGTGCCCTTTTCTGGTATTATCATGAATCAATTCAAATGCACATTTTTCAAATAGCTGTTAAACTTTTACATTGAAATTAGTTTTAAACTGTTTGTCATTTTCTATCTTTACATTCATGGCATCTCCAATATTTACGAGCAGCAACGATTGTTTAATTCCTGACACCCAATTATCTGTATCATGCATTGTTCAGTTGACAACCCAGATCATAAGCCTCACGAGTCAGTGTTGTATCTGCTTTCTTACTTATTTTTAACCAATATTTGACCATTTGTGTTATGCTTGAAACAATTAGAGGATATCTACCCAGTTCCATTAAACATGCTATGTTGGATGCTTTGTTATTCACTTTAAGTATGTGCTTGCAAAATTTAATGTGCAACTTTTCAATTGTGTTTGTAAAGTTTGTGAGTATCGTTTTTGCATTTGTGCATATGTCCGCAGTCCATACTTCTGTACAGTATAGCAGAATAGGTTTTATCATGGCATCAAACATTTGTAAATGGACCTTAATTGGAATATTTGATTCTGCAAAGAGTAACTGTCTCAATTTAAAACATGCCTTCATAGCTCTGTTTTTCAAATCAATTTGTGCTCTGTTTAGTTTTCCTGTAATATTTAACTTTATGCCAAGGTAAGTATATGTTGACACATTTTCCAACTCATTACCATGTATAGTAAATTTAAATTTGTTGAAAATTTTCCCCGATTTGTTGAAAACCATGATTTTTGATTTGAGAATGTTTATGCCTAAATGCCATTTTTCACAATAATGCCCTATTGAATTTATAGCATTCTGTAGCCCCGTAGGTGTCTCAGATAGTAGAAGTAAGTTATCGGCATAAAGTAGACATGATAAAGTACTCCGTAATAAAGTTGGTGGGTCATTGGTGACACAATTAAGCGAATCTTTTATGTCATTAATGTATAGGTTAAAAAGTGATGTTTCCCTGTGATACCATACTTTATTAATTTGTGTAGAAGCCCCACATGCCAAATTGAATCAAAGGCTTTTTGAAAGTCTATGAAACAGCCAAAAATATATTTCCCCTTACTCAGCTACTTTGTAAGTAATTGTTTGAAAACAAATATATGATCACATGTACTAAACTCTGGCATAAAGCCAATTTGTTCCCTAATTATAAGGTTTTCATTTTTAATATGAGTAATTAGTCTTTGTTTTAAAACTGAAGTAAAAAGTTTTCTAATTGTACTTAGCAATGTTATCCCTCTGTAATTTCTCGGGTCATTTTTGTCTCCTTTTTTATATATCGGTACAATAATGCCTGTATTCCATGCATCAGGAAAGTGACCGCTAGCTAAGATTATGTTGAAAAGAGTTTTGATTTGTTTAATTAATACATGTCTACTTGCTTTTATCATTTCATTTGTTATTTTATCCATACCTGGGGCTGTCCTGTTCTTTAAAGTACTATAGGCTTTTTGAATTTCTAATTCAGAGATGGGTTTGTCCAAAGCTGAGATCTGTGTTCCCTGCCTCTGTTGATCTATCATGACATTCTCATCTATTAATGGCAAATCTACCTTTGTATTACACTGTAAGTGCCTTAAGGGACTGGTCAGTTTCTTCGGCCTGGGGGGGGGGGGGGGGGGTGGATTTATTTTTTGCTGACGTCAAAAAGTGGCTGACCCCCCTATTCCAAATTTTGAAAACAGGGTGACCCCCCTGTCCCAAATTTCAAAAACAGGGTGACCCCCCCGCACACGACAACTGTAAAACAAAAGGTGGACATAAATTATATATATATATATATATATATATATATATATATATATATATATTATATATATATATTATATTTTAACAGTCATTCTGTGTTTTAATGAAATTGTTGACATGTCAGTTGTAACATAGAAATTTCAAAGTGTCAATCTTATAGTTTGAATACAGTACATTTTGAATGAGCTGTGAATGTATTTCACACATTCTATGCTTAACCAGATGTCCTGAACAGAAATGGATGTCAATCATTAATATCAAAGAGGAAAAAGCAGTAAATCAAAAATTTTGATGGGTGTTAAGACTTGCCAGCCATCCAATTAAATTACCTGAGGAGCCATAGAGAGGCATTTTAGCCAAATCTGATGTGTGCAGTGTCTGAGATGACCTTTACTTGTAACATTGAATCCATAAAAGCACAGCTAATAATGACAAAAACTGCCTTTTTTAACTGTCATTTTGGTCATAAAAAGCATCATTCTACAGAAAACCTGAGACACAAAGGAAAACAGTTGCATCAATGAGAACGAAAGATATCTTCTAAAATAAGTCACTGTATCAAATATACATTGTGAAATATAAGTGCATGTTGCTTTCTCATACTGAATTCTCATAGAGAGAACAGAAAAGTATCAGGAATTTGTCATGCTTTTCATATGAAATGCAGATTTCATAATGGTACACTTTCACTTAGCAAACATCAAGATATCTCTGGCATATATCTCTGATTTATTAAAGTATGGCGCCCGAAGGTGCGGAGTGAAATATGAAACATCCTGATATCTCTGATATATATGTCTTGTACATTAAAGTCATGCAGAGGAAGGGCGTGCTGAAAAATGTCTGATATATTAAAGTAATGCGCTCAAAGAGCACGCTGAAAAATATTGAACATACAGATATCTCTGATGTATGTATGCTTGATATGTTAAAGTTGGGCGTGCTGAAAAATATGTCTGATTATTAAAGTTATGCGCCCGAAGGGCGCGCCGAAAAACGCAACTAAATGATGAAATTTGTGGCTGACACGATGCATTTTAGGTAATGATGAGCCTGTGTCGAAATTCAAAAACACACTGACCCCCCCTATTGGGTATTTCAAAAACATGGTGACCCCCCCTATCACCAAAGTCAAAAACAGGGTGACCCCCCCATGAATCCACCGCCCCCCCAGGCTGAAGAAACTGACCAGTCCCTAAAATGACTGTACCACCTTTCTTTTTCAATTTGTGTGTTCACTGCTATTAGTTTGTGAATCTGATTTCAACTCATGTATATCTGTTTATGTAGCTAGCAATCCATTTCTTAAATAAAGACTGCAAATTGTTTTACCTGCACCATCCCACCATTCTATTTATTTTGGCATGAAGGTTGATGTTTATGTTACGTAACTTGGTGTTTCATCTTTTGTTGACCTGGGTGGGTCACAGTTCGATTACACGTCCGGTATTGAGACATTCAGACAAATGTACGTCCGGGATCTGCTGGATTCAGGCATGCAGACCGGGATTGAAACACGCAGACAATTGTTTTCGGTTGATGAGAACGTCTTTATAATAACACACATTATCACGTGCACGAGCCAAGTTTGTCCTCTCTGAACAGAAAATAGTCTTGTCGTTCTATACGTCACGACAACTCGCGTATCAACGACGCTATCGAGTGCCCATAACTCGGAAGAATAATTTAAAGAAATCTTTTATACCAAGTGCAATAAGCATACTAAATTCCAGTCTGTAATTTGTAAGCTTCCACCCTTTTTAGATTACACATTACATGATGTCTTTATTTTTATAAGTCTGTATCAATTTTAACGTTTACGTTTGTAAGCTTTTATTGTGTTTTCTATGTGATTCTATTTGTGTGTCTTATTGTATATATGTAGGTGAAGCGAAAGAAAAATTTCCGCTAAAGGACAATAAAGTATAATCTAATCTAATCTAATCTAATCTAATCTAATCTAATATGTCATCAAGTTTGGTGCGTCATCACTCGTCTTCTACTCTTGGTGACACGAAGAAAAGTAGTAGGGAATGATGCCTCTCTCTCTGTCTCTCTGTCTTTGTCTCTCTGTCTCTGTCTCTCTGTCTTTGTCTCTCTCTGTCTCTGTCTCTCTGTCTTTGTCTCTCTCTGTCTCTGTCTCTCTCTAGTTTGTTATCATCTGAATACATGTACTTTGATGAAAAGTGGGGAGAGATTGAATTCGCCCTGCAAATTTCTGTTTTTTTTCGACGACGATTGATCCATAACTCACCCTTCGACTTCATTCAGATTAGGAAGGCTGGTTTTCCCCGCAGATTGTTGAGAATCAATTGCCCATTCTAGTTAACCTTGTGCAAAAGACACAAACCTAAAAAACGAGTAGATACTGGCATTCTACTTTATCATGTCATTGCTGTAGCTTAAGTGTAGAATTAACTGCCGACCTCTATACTGAATACGAATCTCTTCAAATGTGACCTTACCTATTTCGATGCCGCGACTGGAATTCAGAACAGCAGGCGAGCTTCCCACTATGGCGCAAGTACCATACCTGGGAACTTTATCCAGAAATGGCTTCTCGCCGAAGTACTTTCCCAGGCCGATTTCCCGTAATGGGCTGGTATTGCTATCCAGAATCTTGATGTATGCTTTAGTTTGCATGGTACACAAAACAGTCTTGGAGCTTGCGTTTACGTGTCTGTCAGAGCGGGCGATTTTTTGAAGACTCGAACCGACAGTGAATGACTTGTTAAACATGCCGTCGTATTGGTCGAGGTATGAGTTGAAAATAGGATTTTTCTTGTACATATCCGAAGGTCTTTTGATCATAGGTAGATGGGCTGTCACTACATCTCTCTCTGCTTCCCCCTCGGATGGACCTGCCGATGGGTGCGTAGATTTCATGAACAAACTAAGATTTCGATAGTTCCAGTAAACAGCAAATATCATAATGAAGCCAATACAAGCAACGAAGATGCATCTCTTAATTTTTTTCGTCGAGGCCATGGTTGTTATACGAACCGGACAGTACAGACGTTGACTGTCTCTCTTTCAGGTACCGAGAGAAATGAAAGTTTGACTGCAAGTGCTCAGGCGTTCTCTTTGCATTACGTAACGCGTAAAAGTGTTCAAGGCCGGAGCGAGGTTCATAGACGCCTGACTCACGTCACCACACATCATGCACATACAAGAACACGGAGGAAGGATGGACAATCGCGTATACATTACGTTCACGTTTTTGTACGTCGCACACAAGTTGTGCAGGTAACATTGTATATAAAAAGAACCGATTCATTTGAGTCTCTGGATAGAACACACAAGAGAAGTATTACATTACTTACTGCCTGTAAAGTATGGAGTTGATTGTAGAGACTGAAGTAATTTGGAGAGGACTATGACTATGAAGACAGTCAATTCAATCTAAGCCACAAAAGGGTCAACCTTGGACTAAATGTAACAGAAATTATTCTTCACCATGCATTTAGGGAAGGTCCTACAAATAATATATTAAAGTATAATAAAATCTAAGGAATGTAACAGTGCCTAATTTACATAAATGTAAAGGGGGCTTATGGGTACATATTTGTCGTTGATAGAAGGTTTCTTCTTAAAATATGTGGCTAAACAAGATATTTGATGCAGGTTTTTGGCTTGTTGCTTTGTTCTTGCGCTTGGCATGTTGGTGAAAATATTTTGTCGTCATAGAAGTATTCCTCATTTGCATAAATCCAATATGGCCGCCACAACACTTCACTTTTCTTTTTATTTCCCCAATTAATAACTATTTTTAAGCTACTACTGAGTGCAAAAGAATAATTTTTTTTCAAACTGTATTTTGAGAGGTCCTAGAACGACATACTATACGTTTAGTACAACCTAGAAATTAAAACTGCCAAACTTGAATGAATGTAAAAGGCGCTGTGAGTACAAAACTGGTGCTGATAGAATGGTTCTACCTAAAATATATGGCTAAACATGATATTTTATGCAGGTTTTTGGCTTATTTATCTTGTTTTTGGTCAAGGCAATGTTGATAAAAATATGTTGTCGTCATGCAAATATTCTCCATTTGCGTAACTACAATATGGCTGCCAGAACACTTCACATTTCTTTGCATTTTCCCAATTAATAACTATTTTTAAGCTACTACTAAGAGCAATAGAATAATTTTTTCACTTTGTATTTTAGAGACGTCCGTAAAGTACATACTCCAAGTTTAGTACAATGTAGAAATTAAAAAAGTGCCTAATTTGCTTAAATGAAAAAGGGAAGCTTGTGAGTACAAAATTGTCGCTGATAGAATGTTTCTTCTTAAAACATTTAGCTAAACATGAAATTTTCTGCAGGTTTTGGGCTCATTTGTCTTATTTAAGGTCTAAGCAGTTTTGGCGAAAATATTTTGTCGTCACTTGTCGTCATACAATTATTCCTCATTTGCATAAACCCGATATGGCCGCCACAATACATTCACTGATAAAAGAATTATGCATATGGAATTAAGGAAAACGTGACATTTTGTTTAAGTAAAGTATTTCTTTATCTTATTTTTTGTCCAGGCAATATTTTTGAATATATTTCACCACCTTAGAAATATTCCTTATTTGCATAAATCGAATATGGCTGCAACTGTGTTTCACCTTTCTCTGCATTTCACTAAAACAAATCTATTTAATCTACAAAGAGAGGTGTTTATGTTTCTACTCTGTATTTTAGGAGGGTCCCAAAATGACAAACAAAAAGTCTAATAAACTCTAAGAGTAAGAGGTGAGACAGTGCATAATTTGCATAAATGTAAATATTTGTAATGGGAACAAAATCGTCGCTGTTGAAAGGTTTCTTTAAAATAAGATTTCTAATTTACATAACTCCAATGTACCCTCCAATCATGTCACTTCTCCCTTTCTTTGACCAATAAATAACTACATATACCGTTCGAAAAACCGAGAGCATTAGAACTATTTCTTCATCGTATATTTTAGCAGGGCCAAGGAAATGACATACTTAAATTTTAATGAAGTTGTGCATAAGAGACCTAATTTACGCAAATGTAAATTTGGACATTGGTGGTGTACAAACTTGTTGCTGATAATCTATTTACTAAAGTGATTTAAGAGATAAGCTGATATTGTAGTTACTATTTATGATCATTTTTGTGTTTTACGTTTAGATAATATTTCAAATATATCTTACAGCAATAAAAAGATTTCTCATTTGCATGACTCCGACTCCAATATGTCCGATATGTCACTTTCTTTTTTTTCTTCATATGACTTATAAATTAATAAATTTAACCTAAGGATAATTGGAACATGAATTATTTCTTCACCCTGAATATTACAAAGGTCCAAGAAAATGTATACTGAAAGTTTAAAACGATGTACATTGTGTAACAGCGCTGATAGAAAAGGTTTTAAAAGAAATGCCTACATTCTTTTTAATGTTATAATTGAAATTTGGAATGTTATAAAATTTATTAAATTAAGATTGAAGTGTTTTGACCAATATTACTAAATATGGTTTACCATTTTTTGAACGATTCCTCGTGTGCAAAAATCCGATATGACGATCATAAAAGTCATTTTCTTTAATTTTTGAAATTGAAGTCAACTTATTATATTTAATGATATAATTAGTAAAATGAGCAGTTACATACAGAGATACTACTTGTTTTAGTTATGTATGTACTACCTATCGAAAAGCGTTCATTTTTACAACTGGAATGAACTTTTCGCCCAATACACTAATTTATACAATTTGTTTTAGTTAAGTAGATAATGTACATAATTTCAAAACAATTTAATCCCTATACTTGCCAAAATTATTTGCAACTTTCTGGCGGATTTGGAACAATCTTAATACAGATTAAATGAAATCAATACCATGTTAATTGCAAATGATGTCATGATACTGAAATGAAGGAATCGAAATGCATGAAACAAAAAATGAAATACTTGGCATTTAATGACAACCAGTCTGTGTTTGTGACCGTATATCCATGAGGTCAGTTACAAAGACAGTTGGTTTTGAACTCTTTCTGTATCCTTTCTCTTTGGGTAAACGATATTGCACAACCATTTTAACAAGACTTCCCTTACCCTACAGTTCTGCTTTAGTGTAAAAAGTTATTTTAGTATTTGAGAGCTATGGAGATAATTGTCTCATGGGCTACAGGCGGTGAATTTCTTTGGTGCAAGAAGTCAAATATTATTATTTCTCAAAGGTAGACGAAGTGTTGACACAACAATTTATATTGAATTATCCTATGCAAACACTGTTCCTCAGCAACAGGTCAATGCTAACCACAAGCCTGGCCATATAATCAACATTTTGTAACAGGGGAGGTGGAAGAAAATTTCGGTTTCAGCACAAACAGCTTCTTCTATTTTCATCCTTTCCGGCATTTCTAATAAAGTTTAAATGTTGGTAAAATGTAATTAAAGACCAGATTATGACTGTATGGAACTTGCCAGTAAATGCCACGTACAGAAATTTATGAAAATGATGTTATAGAAGTACAATTATTATACTTTAATGCCAATTGCCAGGAAATATATAATGAGTAAAGGTGTTCCTTAAACAGCTGAAGGACTTTACTATGATCAAAGGGCACTGCATTTGTCAACATTATGAAATTTCTTGAAGACAACAATGAAAAATTAAATATAAACTCATATAATGGATGGAACAGAGAGATTCCCTGTTTAATTTTACGGTATACAGCCAAAGCATATCACGAAAGACTGAAAACATCTGTTGAATAAATTATGATAATCTAAATCACAGGTAAAATTAAATCTAGATACTTTTCATAATGTTACAAAGTCTAGCTGCTCTTTCTAATTTTTATAACTGTAAAACAATAAACCAAAAATATGAAGGGATTTGCACCATAGAAGCTGCCGTTAATGAGTCTATCAATTAAGACATCAAATTTTTGATATCAAATTATCACATAATTGGTATTCGTCATCCTGTGATTTTGAATCTCATGGAAGCCTCACCCCTATAGGCCAGAATGTCAATTCCTTGAATGATTGACTGGTAATGATACAAAAGTGTAATGAGCTGCAAATGGAAAGTCCATTACATAAACGGACCCATGAGTGATACTTGCACATCTAAGATTTGATAGGCGGTACAACTATATCATCCTATGCTTCACATCTTTTCATTGAGTTGCCCTTCCCCATTCTCATGGGTTCTGCAATGAACTACAGCAGCCTCAATAGGCAAAATTTTTGTCAAAAGTATGCAATTCAAGACCAGATCGCTAACAATGCTAGAGAATTAAACGATTCATCTCTCGTGAAGCCTGTCACGCCTGGGTTAGCAATTGGGACATAGACATTTTATCATGAATTCATACGCCGTTTTCCCGTGACAAACTCTTTTCGAGTCATTTCGGACATTTTTTGATCATGGAATTCTACGAATCCGTGATGCAGATGGTCATTTTCAAACACTCCGACTCCCTTTTCAAACATCGAGCTAACCATAACATATTCCCGTAATCCGCACAGCAAGTTAAGAATAATAACGTACTTCTTAAACTTTCTCTGATGAATGAATGAATAAATGAATTTTTATTATATTTGCAATTGCGTTCCAATATGGGGAAATCACAATGAACAAATACTTCTGGTAAAGAAAACGGACATCAATTGAGAAAGCGCCTATATGCAAGAAGTAAACGTCTATTAGATACCATGGCATCAATTCTTTGCGTAAATGAAAAGCCTTAAGAATATATGTGTGCATGTCACTGCGAATATATCTAATTCGAAGGTCATCATATGAGTAGGTCATTCAAATAAAAATGATATAGATCAACACAAGTAACAAACTATTACGAAATTACTGATTATTTACAATAATGTCAGTGTTTTCGTTTTCCACTAGAAAGGACAAACGGATCCCATAAAACTACGAAACTTCAATAAAGACCGTGGTATTGATCTACCCATGGACATGGCAATGTAAGAAAACACAGATACTAGATGACGCCGAAGAGCTTTTTTAAATAACGACAAATGCGTTGTCTGTAAGTTCTTGTTTATTTCTGTTGTACTGGTCGAAAATGAATTGAAAGCGACAATGAAAGATACATCAGACAATGCTATCATTACCAATAAAAATGGTTTAAGGTCATTTGTTTAACTTTGATTTTTACGACGCACTCTTTCTTTCTACTTGTAAACACAGTGTGGAGGGACTGTGTTGTAAACAAGCCTTTGGAAGCCTTGATGTCGGTAGTCAACAACAGTACTGCACTCAAACACTTAAAATCATTTTTGGACTTGTGAAAAATATAGAAAGGAATATGGTAGTGTAAATAAAATATACCAGCTATGCAATCTACGACATGTCGAAACCGAACATCACTTCTTTCTCATTTGCCACATATACCGCCATTTAATGTAGATTGCGCCTCGGGGACAGATATTCGGACTCTCAAACTTTTACAATTCTTTTCTGACATACCACTTGTGGGGATTCATTTTAAAGCTCTTGGTGTAAGAAAACTTTTCATTGGCTTAGTTTTTCGAAAATCGAAAGTACTATGTTTTCTCCATACAGTTAACGCAGGGATGGCGGCCATTTTGAATTTTAAATATTGGTAAAGTTTAGGTTATTTGTTTCTCTAATATCAAAATTTGCACAGTGACCCCCGATTTTTATTCTTTATTTAATAAGAGAATAGCTTAAATTTCACTAAGGAAAGTTTGAGCAAAATTTTAAGTCTTTCATTTTCGAGGTGCATCTTAAGGAAACAGTTTCTTTCGTCACTCGTTTTCTGATCAAAGAACAGTGACTAAACACGCCAGCCTATTAGCTTCTCCACAAATTTGTCATAATTTGTCCATTGCAGTCACTGTTTCAAGCTGCAGTATATGATGATCTATTGCAGACAATTTGACTTTCCTTACCGAAATGTTCACAATAACTGTTTTCCGTAAGTCAGCCCCTATGTATTTTTCTGTATAATTGTTTTCACTTATTGTATAAAAAGTCGATGGGCTACAATAATGTTTAATAGTTTTCTCTAGCGCTTTTCCTAAGTAAATATTCAAAACTGCTTCACAACAAGTGTACATTAAAAATACACAACGGATAAGATACATTAGGAATACCATTTAAAACAAGATAAAAACAATAATCTCATAAAATGTCTGAATAAAGACTGAATACTTTTCTTTAGAGACTTACAGTAACACTGAATATTGAGAAAGAATGGAAAAAGATGACATACTTGTCACGGTGCATGGAAATAAACATTATACGTAAGGTCCATAAATTCCAATATGAAGGTTAGTTGAACTGTGAATGCAAAACAGGTACAACTTGCACTGCTTTAGCCTGGTGCAAATAAGGTATAGATATCATCAACCGCCAGGTATATACAAATTTGTGTATTTCGCCTGCATTGTGACGCCTTGAGTATTGAGTCCCACGAGATTTGATCTCGTTAGACTGCTCTAGGGGCGCTCATCCGGCCGTCTCCTCACAGTCTGGGGAGTCTTGATCGTGGACGCCCCCTTTACAGTGTGGGTCAATGTCACCATTCGAAATCTAGCCCGCTGCCCTTCATTCGTTCCTTGTATATTTTCTCGTACTCCTTATTCTGGGAGACCGTAAAATAGTTCATCCAATCACCGACGACACCTGAAATTCAGAGAAGGGATGAAATTTGGTACAACTAGCACTTCAACTCGTCAAGTTAAGTCAGTCAATATGACGGTCGGTAGGTTTGCTTCTCTCGTCGTAGCATCGACTCTATGATATCAGCACTGCCCCATGAGCGACCTTTAAAAACATAAAAGCTGATGAAAGTCATTACACTCAATGCCAGAGGTCATGTCAGGTCAAGTAATTTAAGGTCAGGTCAGGTCACCCAATTGCATTATGGCGTTCCTTACATCCATCTTTTTGTGACTCCTTTGCCAGACATCAGTGATACAAACAGAACTGTTGAATGAAATTTTGCCATGGCGTCAAAACAACAATGTCACCGTGTATCGCACAGTGACCTCTGGGATGTATTGTCTAAGGAAAATGTTGACCGAACCTTTTAAGTTTTTCTCTGACTGTAAAAAAAAATACCTAAAACATTCGTTAAATTACATTTGGCTAGTTGATTCACTGTTTTCGCTCTTCTGATTGTGCTGTCACTTCTTTTAGAGTACCTCTTTGAGTGTATTTTAGTTTGTTTTGCAAAGTGTAGTCTCCCCAATAGATACAATGTCCCGTATGATACTTGACACTCATGTGCCATAAGCACGAATGTTCTCAAAACCAAACCTCCATAGTTTTATCACCTTACCTTTTCGGATGAATTGGTGTTTGTTTTTGTCACCGATCGAGAGCGAAATGTTGACAGCTTTGTTACTTTTCATGCTTTTGAAAGAAGAAAACTCCACGATCTTATCCACTATGTCGTCGGATAAAGTGACATCCAAGAAAACTGCAATGGTCTTGACAGTGCCCTTTGGATCCTGATGGAAACGAAACAAAGGAAAACAAAACAATGGTAAGGTTGATACAATATTTGACATGAGATTCAAGGAAATAAACAGCTTCAGCAAATAGGTCAAAAACTTTAGGTAATATTTTGTGGCATAAGTATCATAAATATTAAGTATTTTCCCTTGTTTTATTCAAACGGCATATAGGATTGATATACCTTATCTTCTGCATAGCAAATGATATGTATTTTGATGTATTTAGTCGGCGACGCCATCAGCAGCATACAACAGGACTGAGCGTCATCCAGTCAGTTTGTTTCGATCCTTCGGTACCGATGTGTCATGAATGGAATGCAACAAATGTAAAGTGGTTTTCCAGTATGCCAGAACAATCAAAGGCCTTTTGTTCGGTGCAAACAAGTTCTTGCCAAGTGACGGGTTACCAGCACGAGGAAAAGACGAAGCTAGCTACAAACCTTTTTCATGTCTTCGTACTTCAGGAAAAGGACGTTGTCGTCGCCCTTACGCTGCCACCATGCGAGCACGTGGTCGAACCAACTACCGTACCACACTGCCGTCATAGCGATGAGCAGAGTCACACATGGAAACAGAATTAATGGTGTTGAAAATTCATATATAGATGAAATTTTAATGCGCTTACATATCTCATTAACAGAAGTTCGGGTTGATTTTAAAAAATACCCCCTCCTATGATCATGTACTGTACTTGATAAGTTGAGCCAGTACTGTTGTACTCCTCAGCCATTGACAAATTGCGAATGTTTTGTAGTGAAAAACTCAGTCTCTTTCATAACACGTAGAATCAATGTACAAGCAGCTAAATTAACCTTTTGAATAAGGAATGATTTAAAAGGGGACAATCCAACAAATAAAAAAGGCCTATACAGGTTTCATTGCCATTGTATGCATTTGAAGGGGTCATCCATTAAGGCTGAATGTGCCTCGGGGACAGATAGTCGGACTCCTAAACTTTTACAATCCTTTTCATGATCTACCAGTTGTTGAGGCTCATTTTACAGGTCTTGCAGAAAGAAAAAAATTACCGTCTTATTTTTTTCTAAAATTCAAAAGTAAAATTTTTCCCATAGAGTTAACACAGGGAATGGCGGCCATTTTGAATTTCAAACATCGCAAAGTTTTTTTGTAGTTTGTTTCTCTAGTTCCAAACTTTGCACTGTGACCCCTGACTTTTATTGTTGATTTGATAAAAGAATGGTTGAAAGTTTCATTAAGGAAAATTTGAGTAAAGTTCAAATCTTTATTTGGAGGCGCATACCACCAATCCGTGGTATACATCACTGCAAAACAAATTTTCGGGACACGAAGAAAATTCAGAGAGTGAAGAATGGAATTACTCAATCGTGCTTATGTGACAAATGAAAAACCAGATGAGCTCCATGACTTTATTACAATTATTATTTCATTAAAGTTTATTTTATGTAATCTTTATGTAAGTTTTTCCGGTGTTTCGTGTTGTTTAGTAAACATATCTTCTTGTTCTACGTCTGGCATTGGTAGTATAGCCAGTTTGAAACTTATGGACGCGGCCTATATTCCTGTAAAGTTCAATATTATCGTTGACAACTTAACGTAATACCGATCAAGAATTGGTTTCTCAACAATGTAAATGTGTCTTTTGAACACAATGTGATGTGTCGGCCAGGCAACTATGCTGTATTCAAAACCTGTGTGACCTTAACTTTATAGGTTCTTATGCTGCACCCCTTGTAAAACTGATGCCGAGACGTGGCGACCTGTTACGCGATGACGACTATTCATTATCTCTGGTTCGGATATATACTGAACGTATATGTGGTCCTGCAAACTGTTGTATTGTTTGACGTTCGAAACGTACTAGTCTAATAATTCATACTGACAGTCATATTCTTTTTTCAAGCGCGGGCAAAAAAGGGCGCGCATGGTGTAGATCGACGAGCGGCAGGTGGTGGAGATGGTGTCCTTGGTGATGAATGGCGGGAACACAGATTTCAACACATCTGCATGGCAACAAGAGAGACACCCGATGATAGAGGCCAACTTCAAGGCTCCCTTTTGGTATATACATCAATAATTTTGTTTCCTGGTGTGAACTTGTTCATAATGTGAACATAACTTAAAGTATGTAATATTTTTGATAATTTTGAACAAAATGGACATCACATGTCATTGGCTACAGTTTTTTATGAAAAGTTTCGCAAAAATCTGAAAAAATTGACTGGGGTATATTTTGTAAAGGCGACATACATTGACTTTGGCGCTCAAAGGGTTAAAGAGTTTTTTTCCACGTCAACTTGTTATGGACCCTCCGCACTTACAAAAATTGTACCTTGCATAACAAATAGTCGCTTTTTAATGAGAGGTCGTTTGATGGATAAAAGAAATAGATAATTGTTGTCGCAAGGCCACCTAAACTATTGATCGGCGTAAGTGGCGTAATTACAATTCAGAAAGCAATTCAGCTAAAACATAAACACGGCGCCTGGAATCAATGGACTAATCTAAACATATCAAAATGGTTGATCAGTCAGGGTCGTTCATACCTTTGCCATTTACGTAGAGCTCGTAAAATTCATTCCACGATCCCTTGTAGTCAAGTGGAAACATTCCAAGACTACAGTGGTAAAAATATGACACGGCAGTGTCCTTTGGATTTCTGGCAACGTATACTATCTGGAAGTAAACGAGACAACAAATGTCATTTTATTTAAGTTGAAGGACTACAGTGAACCATCTCCGGTTCGCTTATTTTTAGTTTGCCAGAATGAATAAGTTATGTACAAATTACGAGCAATAACGTTCGGTACTATGACCATAGTCGCAATTTATCTTTGAGCTTGATAGTAGAAAATATCAGCTTGGATTTTTGTGATCCTTGTTTCGATATTTCTTGAAATTGATACCATACGTACGTACGTACTTATGTACTGCATACATACATACATACATACATACATACATACATACATACATACATACATACATACATACATACATACATACATACATACATACATACATACATACATACATACATACAGACAGACAGACAGACAGACAGACAGACAGACAGACAAACAGACAAACAGACAGACAGACATAGGCACATGCATGATCGCATAAAATGCATTTTGTGGCTGAAATCGGATTTCCAAAATGTTTCTGAGAACAAGTCAATATTTTCCTGGATTTGATGCACGTCACATCGCTGATCGAATTGAGCTTGACTATATTACAGAACCTGTTGATCTTTTGCATCTTCATATAAACTCATCGTTATCTTACCTTGCATTTTTTACTAATTGCTTGAGTTGGAAAGGTCTGATAAGGTAGATGCGACTTCAAAAGTCTGGGTGATTCAAGTCTTTTCATGTGTTCGATTCCGATCGCAGCCTTCATGTGAGTTTCCGCTAAAAGGAGTCGTTTCAAGAAGACTAAGTTTTGGATAGCTTTTGGCATTAGAGGTTTCAGTAATTTGAGAAGATGTATTACCCATGGCAACCTGGGATGCGGAGAAAAAAAAATCATCAGAATGCTGTGATAAACATGAAAATGAAGTTGAAGACGTTGGCTGTAAACGACTCACAACCCATCACGGACCCCGCAGCCTTCAGTATTTATGAGGAGAGTTACTGGATGGATGGATGGGTGGGTGCGCGGGTAGATGGATAGACAGATGGATGGATTTATGGATAAATGAGTGGCTGGCTGGCTGGCTGGCTGGCTGGCTGGCTGGATGGATGGATGGATGGATGGATGGTCGGATGGATGGGTGGATGGATCGATGAATGGGTGGGTGGGTGGTATAGATGTAGATGGATAGATGGATGGATGGATGAGTGAATGAATGGCTGGCAGGATGGGTGGACGGATGGATGGATGGATGGATGGATGGATGGATGAATGAATGGCTGTCTTGCTGGCTGGATGGGTGCGTGGGCGGATGGATGGATGGAAGAAAAAAGGTTTTCCGGCGAAATATACGATAAGCACCACAAACCATTGTTTACTACCTGTGCATTTACAGCGGGGAACGCATCGTCGCCGAGGGGCCCCCACCGGCTTTCCATAGTTTAGGGTGCTTATCGTCAGAAAAAAAGGACATGGATGACGCGGCGATCGAATTAAGCACAAGAGTTTCGAGTGAACACATTCCTAAAGCGGACTGCCAGCTTTACTGAAATGGTTTACGGCAAGATGGGCAGAGTACAATTATCATTATCGCAAATTTATCTCACATCATTTTACTAGATTTACCTGCAACAGACACGTCTCCCCAAACAGAATGTTGCATTAACAATCCTTTTCCCTGCGTCATCCCCTCCCTTCAAATTTTGAATTTGTTGAAAATGTCTCGGAACAGTATTTTTGTAACTAAACAAATCACGTTAAACCCTCTCGAAATCAGCCTGTCGGTTGGCCTTGATTCTGAAAGCAGCTGATTGGCTGCCCCTGATTCTGAAAGCAGCTGATTGGCTGCCCCTGATTCTGAAAGCAGCTGATTGGCTACCCCTGCGTTTTACATTGCCCTAAACAATTATTCATATACAGTTTGGCTCTGACTTTACATATCTCTGACCGGAGTTACATTAAACCATAGACCCTAGAGAAATTTTAAACTACTTTAAGTTATGTTCACATTATGAACAAGTTCACACCAGGAAACAAAATTATGGATGTACATATACCAAAAGGGAGCCTTAAAGTTGGCCTCTATCATCGGGTGTCTCTCTTGTTGCCATGCAGATGTGTTGAAATCTGTGTTCCCGCCATTCATCACCAAGGACACCATCTCCACCAACCATGTCGTTCCTGAAGTAGATTTTCGACAGAAGAATGAATTTAGTAAATAAAGACATTATAACTTAAATTGCAATTTAGTGATCTCGTTCGCCTTTGGAATTATTCGTTAGCTTGGATCAGAGGTACATGGACTCTTATAAGTATTGACTCCGCAAGACAAGTTGACTTCGCTGGTAATACAAAGTATTTATTTCCAGGCAGACAAGCTTACACTAGCCATCGCCCCAGGCACAGCCTTTCACATGTCTATATTGGCATGGTATAGAGCAAGGCCTATGGTTATTATCCGCCTGTAGTTCTGTCGAAATGTGGGGTTCTAGACAATATCTGGAACGCGTGATTTCGTGAAAGATTTGAAAGATAAAAGATTCATCTAATCATATATGCATGCGGTGGTTATCTGCATGAAATGAAGATAAAATCATCGTATGACTCTAGCACTCAATTCTTTGAAAAATTCGAGTACCTTTTAGCAAGTGTTCCCTAAGGCGAAGGGTGAGTCATCCACCTTCCATCATCTAAATTGTATTGCAAATACAGTGACAAATCTGATTGGTACAGATGTAAAAAATAATAGCTCTATATTCGCGACATAACACAGCTGGAACACGCGCGAGTTTTTAGTCAGAGAAAAGTCCTGTTCTTGACATGTCGATAATTTCGATATGCCTTTATGATTATATTACCAACAAGCCACTTCTGCCACTAACTGGGCCTATACCACTCCATATATGCACTTGTTTAATCGCTGGAGTATACATTTCGTAAACTGGTTCAAATCTTATGGAAGACCGGTCACGACATGCGACATGCGACCTGCGACTTCAAAACTGCGACCTGCGTCCCGCGAGTTTGAAACATGCGACCTGCGACTTCGGCATTTAGACCTACGTGTAACCTGCGACTTCACAACAGCGACCTGCGTGTTTGTCAAACTGCGACCTGCGACTTCACAACTGCGACATGCGACAACAACACGTAACGTTTCATGGTGTTTTCCTCAGTATTAGATTGGAGGCGTCTTGCGTGAACTTTAATCCTTTGAGCGCCAAAGTCTATTTTTGTCCCCTTTATATAATAAACCCATGTCAATTTTTCTCCAATTTTTGCAAAAAAATTGGGAAAAACCTGTAGCCAATGAAATGTGATGTCGATTTGGTCCAAAATATCAAAAAATTACAGAAAAATCATACAATTGGTAAAATTTTGCACTAAAATTTGGTGGGAGAAAATTACAGCGCTCAAAGGGTAAAACGTGGAAAGGAGATTTAACGTTCAACATCGATCAATTAATAAGCCATTGCTTTCGCTTTGGTAAGTCGTTCACCAAGTCTGGCAAAACTCAATTCATGTACACACCAGTTCATCATTTTCATCTGGAGAGATAATTTTATGACGGAAATGTTGACAGTGCGTGTTAATGCATGGAAAATAATATGCTACGTGATAGGAATTTATATGTTTATATTATAATTTCAAATTATTTTAGATATTCTTCGTCTGCCTTACCTCGCTTCTTTCCTTATGTTATCGACAAACTTTTTGATTTTTAGAAATCTCTGGTATTTATCCTCATTTCACTGTGGTATAACCATCTAGCTGTCTGTTTAATTCATCAGTTGTCCCCCCTGTATCATAACTGCGTCAGTGTCATTGCAAACATTCGAATTTTCAGTTATTGTCGTTCATTTTCTAACATTTCCAGTTTTGTTCCAATTCTCTAGTGATTGATCATCGGATGTTGCCATCTTTTCGTCTAATTTCATTTTACTTTTCGTCAAAAAATCGAATTGATCCAACTTTTGTTCAGTATGTTGGAAAAATAAAAATATTCTTACTGGTTAACTTCGGACTACATTTGTCTACACAAATAACATATGCAAAGTAAAGCAGTTAAAATAATACTGATATTGACAGAAGTGCAAACATATTTGCTAACCATGAATAGCCAGAGACCGACTCAAGTTCTTTATAGATAACGCGAGTTAAAACTGTAAAACAGGACATAATTAAACCCTCCTACAATCCTATTTTCAGTCTTTAAGCCTAATATGTACATATTATAATATGTACATATTATTTTGTGTGTGTATATAATATTTTAGATCATGTAGGCAGAAAAGTTCCAGAAACTATTAAACACTGATGTAGACGTTTAAAACCCTATTGCTATTGCATTATTTCAGATCGGTTTGCCTTTCGTAAGAAGGAAAATAAATTTGTGCTCTTCGTTTGTGGAATTCTCTACCGTCACAGCTTCATGCACTTCTATCGCTGGTTGAATTCTTTCGCTGGCCGATTTTTGCGTAGGCCAGCGGTGCGAAAATAATGCTCTGGTCGCGAGAATGCGGTAAACCGGCTGTTTTAATATAGTGCAATGTGTCCCTCGTGTTTTTCAGGCTCGTGTTCAGAGCAATGGTGCGAACAAGTCAAGACTGATATCGCAGTTTGACAAACACCCAGGACGCAGGTCGCTGTTGTGAAGTCGCAGGTTAGGCCTACACCTTGGTCTAAATGCCGAAGTCGCAGGTCGTATGTTTCAAACTCGCAGGACGCAGGTCGCAGTTTTGAAGTCGCAGGTCGCATGTCGCATGTCGTGACCGGTCTTCCATACAATTCAAATCTTGTGGCATACCGTCCGCTTGATGTAGTTTATTTTGTATGACTCCTCCGCTTTTTACATAATTCAAACGCTATGTCATCACCGCTATCCTCCTATTGTTTACAGCACGGTCCCTCCACAAAGGGGGACCGTGTTTACAGTTTGAGAATAGCAAATAACATTGTTATGCTGAAGAAAATTCATAGAGACACAGACACTCAGTTGAGAGAGAGAGAGAGAGAGAGAGAGAGAGAGAGAGAGAGAGAGAGAGAGAGAGAGAGAGAGAGAGAGGAGAGAGAGAGAGAGGAGAGAGAGAGAGAGAGAGAGAGAGAGAGAGAGAGGCAGCCAGCCAGCAAGACAGATCGTACGATACTTGGCATTTTACGCACTCAACACTCTCACATTTGCCCATTTGCCATGGCAGGCACCCCCGGGCAGGCAGCACGTGCATCAACTACTGTACGCCTCTCACCTCGACTTTCTGGATGACTATTTCGTCACAAAATCTTTGAACCACTTCTCTGCCATTTGGTTTCAAGTCGTTTTTAAAAGTGGCAAGGGTTAATCCCATCAAAGGAAAGTTCCGTGTAGCGTATGGGACTTTACTATGCTATCACTAATACTGAACATGCCAAGTGTCTGTAGCTCAGCTTTAAGCGAACATTTTCCCAGGATAACTACCTGACGCAAACCATGGAGGCTGTACATAAAAACGAGAAAAAAAGAACCATGGCACGGTCGTATGAGAAGATTAGCCTCGTTTTCACTCATTCAGTTTGCTATAGTGACTAGCCCATTAAACTCAAAGGCTCTCTGTTGAAAGTTGATGCGTATTTTTTTTTCAACGCTTCGAGCGCCTATCACTCATTGCGTTCTTTGTTCAGTACCTTCGTGCACAATTACCTTGCTTGCTCCACATGCATGCCCTTGGTGATGAAAACAGTGCAAGAAAAATCGGTCTATGGAAATCGATAAGAGAGTTTTCGGGTATAATGAAGGGGTCGGTCGTAGGGAAGAGGGGCAGGGTCATATTTTGCAAACCTAGCTGGGATGCCAATTTCGTAGTACATGTTTTCAATGTGTTGTTATCAGAATAAAAATGTCAGGTCATTATACATGGATGTCCACGGGGAAGCACTTTTTTCCAATAAAAAACTTGTTATAGGCCTATCTGTGCATTTATGTATACTCCATAATTGACATTAACGCGCTTAACTAGAGTAGGGTGGTTAGAAATGCATTTGTTCTTCACACATATTGGAATTTCACCGTAAAATGTAAGACTGAGTTCAATAATATCAATATACCTTGCGATGTTTCAATCTCCCTGGTTAAAGAAGTGACATTTTATCGGCCTTCACGCTATAAAAACACCGCTCCCCTCGGTCTCGTCTACCATGCTATCAATCATGTTTCCTTCATAGACACTCGACTTCAACATGACCCAGAATTATCAAATCGTGGGTGCATGCATGTCTGCGGCTATCGGCCTACCAATTTTCTGTCTTTTGTTGCCTGGGCAATTACGCTTTGAAAACGGAGACAGAAAAAACAAACAAAACCCCCAAAACAAAACAAAATATTATCATGATCAAATACTAGAGAGACAAATCCGGCAACAATCTCGATATTGCGGGTAAGAGTTTACGCATAGTCGATGAGGGGTCCTTTCCCCTCTATTTTTATGGTTTCAAAGTGATAATTTCATCTCCCTTACCAGATTTTGGGTAACTTGCGACGAACACGTCATCTTCCCGACATTTGACGATTTCAGGCGTCTCGATCAGACTCCTGTTGAACTGGTTCAGATATGGGACTCCATTGTGCTGGAAAGTGTTCGAGATATACCTGGTGTTTTCGTCCATTTGTGCAAACTCTGCGCATCGACAGGTTGTGATTAGTCACACGGTGCAGACAAGTTGCCTCGTGATTCATCCGGTTCGCATTTTGCAGTGAAAGAAGATTGCCGTGTGTTGTCTGTACTGTTTTTGGCCTTTTATGACATGACCTTTTGCTGAATGACGTCAATGCTTTAATCCAATCAGTAAAAAGACACCGGAGGCAATTTTGTTTTTAAGCCCAGATCATCGAAGGGCACATACGAGTCATGAAAACAGTCCACTTCGGTAAATTGCACGATGCAAGCCATCCTCATGTGAACAAATAATTTATAGGTTCTTGTCAAGATTTCTTGAATCTACACAGTGCATTACTCTTCTAAATTTTATTTGATATTTTGCAGTGTGAATTAAACCTCGCGTAGGATTTGCTGAATATGCACCGTAGTGCCACTATCGAATAAGTGAAAAACCCACACAAACAAAAACTCTCACCCTTCCCCCCCCAAAAAAAAATCCCTGAAACCCAAAACAATGCATACCAAACAAACAAACAAACAAACAAACAAAAAACTCCCAAAAACCGCAGATTGGGGAATCCCTAATTGGTTAGAAAGTAACCGTCGAATTTGACGTAAAATACGCAAAGTTGAAATGGCGTTTTTGAACTCCTAGTTTTGCTTCCGTCTTTTAACTACTAGATACAGTATTAGCGTAGCATAGTTGGGTGGCAGCACGGATCTGGAGAAGTATAGCTGTTAATTTTGTCGACGATTTCACGTTTCTGCCTGAGCACCGCAGCGTGTATCTGAACCGACAAACACCTGCGAGGTCGTTGATCGCCTTCGTCTTCCTCTAAGCTTATCAAAGATCCGATCCCAGACATCACGGACGCATTGATATGTCACATCAATCAACTGTTTAGTGTCTGTTTACAGAATGGTATTGTACCTGCTGATTTCGAGCTAGCTATATTGAGCCCCTCCTTGAAATCTCTGGATTACAAAATTCTCCAAGACTTTCGCCCACTGGCAAATCTACCCTTTTTATAAAATATATTTAGAACGTATTTTGCTGCTAGATTGAGCACCCGCATTATCAACTAGTCACTCCATGACTCTTTGCTACCGGCTCAAAAGGCGGGACACATAGAGACTTCCATTTTATTGAAAAAGAAACCCAATATTTTACTAGCCCTTTCTCACCTTATATAGTTAACTCTGGATCGACGGCCATTTTGAATTTGAAGTGTTGGTAAATATTCGTTCATTTCTTTCTGAAGTACCAACATTTGTACGGTGACCCCTGATTTTTATTCTTGATTTTCGTACGGAATGAATTAAAGGTTCCTCGAGGAAAGTACTTGCAAATTTAAATTTTAACATCTCAATTTCAAGACGCTTGCTACCAAAAGACACTTTCTGGTCTTTCTCGTTGTATCTTTATGTGGCTTCAGTAATATTTTTTGAATTGTAGTCAGTGTGTGCTTAAATATTCAGCTCAATATTCTTTCTATCCACTTAGTACAGGTGAACCGCAGGCGGGCCCTGGACCGATACATTTTGAATAAATAAACTGCTCCATTAGGGAATTAGTTTCCAGTCATTGATGTTTCCATACCTTTCAAGATTACGGCTACTCACTCTATATGTCTTTTACTATTGATAACGCTGCTGAAATCGTTTGCAATCTCAAAATATGTGTTGCTGACGTTAGAGCTTTGACGTCCGCAAAATCTTGTGGTTAAAATCACGACAAAACTGAATTTCGTCTTCTTTTTTCTTCACCAGCACTGTCACTAATAGTGACTTAACTGATTTGTCATGCTTTAGGGAGGAAATTTGAGAAACTGGTGTATTGTCTCCATCATACGACGACAACCGAATCATACTCCTTGGCTATTTTGACCCCTTCAAGTTGCATACTGCGCAAGAAAATGGCGTTTACTCGTTCGCCTTTCCTCACAAGCCCTTCCCCTCCCGCTGACACGGAAACAAATCTTCTCCAGCCTTGTTCGTCGCTATGTGGAGTGTCCAAAGTCCAACCTCTCCTTTCTCTGCCGTTCCTGGCGCCACCATAACTCCCGGTTCAGCTTTTGTGAAAGTGCAAGTAACTTCACTTTACTGCTTTGCGCTTCTGCTGTCAATTGCTTAGGTCCAATCAACACACCTTGCAGTTTTAACCCTTGAGCGTCAAAGTTAATTTTTGTCGCCTTTATAAAACATAGCCCAGTCATTTTTTTCAGATTTTTGCCAAAATTTTGATAAAGAACTGTAGCCAGTGAAATGTGATGTCCATTTGGTCCAAAATTATCAAAAATACAGAAAAATTAATAAAAATTGGTAAAATGTTGTACTCCAACTTTTGATGGAAAAAAATTACAGCACCCAAGGGGTTAATTGCTTTTTGTCGTGCATATTTGTCATGATTCCTAGTACAGGTAGGGGTGTGTTCATGCTGCGTGTGTGCTCTTGTGCTGTGGTACCTCCGGCACATCTCATTATTTCATAAATCTTTTCTGATTCTTGTAGGTGCTGATAGAAAATGACTTGTGCCCAGTGGTCGTGATAATGTCTGACAAAAGTATTCCATTAAATGCACCGCTGTTCCGATTATTTGCTTTTGCATGCGGTAGAGGGCTTTGCAGTAAGTGAAGTTACCCACAATGCTCCTTGATTTGTGCACTCAGACATTGTTTGCTGAAGGCTAATTCAATTTATTCGTTTTTGAACAATTTAAAACCTAAAATTTTATTTCAAGATTTTTTTAAAAGTATGTGTCTAAATAATCAACTATGTCATGAACGTCATGAAAATGAAACTGATGATCCTAATGAAGTGAATATTTTTGTGTGTACGAATCAAGTTATTTTGAAAACAATCCATAAATGGCCACCTGCAGGCGCGGGATTTAAAACGAATTTAATGAGACTTTAATAAAAAAATAGGTTGGTGTGCATTGTTCTTTCCCGCTGTGATTGCTGCACAAGACTTGAGCGAGAAACACGATACCCAATTAGAAAAGGGGATGTGGCGAGAATTCAGTGACGTCATCATATACCAAACCTGATTACAAAAATGGGAACTTGATACACATCATTCGGCCAAATTTTAGACGATGAAACGCGGTGTACTAGGCATCGTTCTTTTATGTTTTCAGTCTTAACATAATTATGTGATAACAACAGTATGGCGAGACCGCAAGCGCCTTATACTCACCACTATTCTCACGTGAGGGGGGACGGCCGCGGAATGCGCCTCAAGCCCTTGTGTTTAACGTATACAGTCACCTGTAATCTAAATATGCCCATATATGGTCAAAGGGGCGTTCTTGGTATTCGAAATGCCCATGTGGGGGCGCTGTTTTTAAAAAGCCGCCACCCTCTTAAAATCTATGATTGGTTAGATTTTCTCTTTCCATATCCATGCAAAGTGATGTTCAAAGAAATCCTTTTACTCGCTGATTGTAGCACGCAGAGATTGTCCCCGAATAAAAATAACTATTAGTAGAAACCTTAATGAATTATTGGTGTGAATTTCTGGCAAATGCAGTAGGAAACTGCCGGTAATGTCGTGATAAATACGTTTTAAGTTCAGTAATATCCAGTTGCTTTTAAGATGCGTAGTGATATTTGCTTTTAGACCAGTCAAAACTCTCTATCTTTGGCCACCTCTATGTTGTGCATTCGGTGTCGTCAACTCGTCCGCAATGACAAGGTGCGACAGGTCAAAGGTCACCACTCAAAGTCCAGCCCGCTGCCTTTCATTCTTTCCTCGTATATTTTCTCGTATTCCTTGTTCTGGGCAACCGTGAAATAATTCATCCAATCACCCACCACACCTGAAATGAAAGAAAGAAGTAGAATGAGGTATAATTTTCTAAGAGATAGAGAATATTGGGGTACCGTAATAACGATATGGTTAGTGAAGGTTGCAATTTGACACTTGTTACAATTTTGTGACACAAGATATTTGATATTTTTTGCATAGATCCTGAAGTTTTTCTCTAGGGTGTATGGATTATTGTGCTATGTTGTCTAAAATTCAACATTCGGACTATAGGAGATTTATAAAGGATTTGCCTATACTGTCATGTGTTTTTCTTAATATTTTTTTTATGATATTCATGAATCGACGTGGAACATTGTATAGAGCGTGTCCCATGTAACTCCGCGAAGAAACCAAAGATTGAAATGAAAATAATAGTATAAGGAATTGAGAACATGTCACATATAGTGACACTCTGAGAAACATCTTGACAAACCGCCGTCCCTTTGACAATGGAAAGCCAGTCAACGACCGCGCAGAAAGCTGTCTCAGATAAATATACTGACTAATACGACAGTGATTGGGGATAATACGGACAAAGGTTACTCACTCTTATTTGGCCTCTTTGAACACCTCTTAGCTAAATTGCTGGTTTATCTTTAAAATGTCGATAGAATGAATATATAGTGTAATAACATTTCTTAGTGTCATTTCAAGGTCAAGGTTATTTTACAATCATAGATAAATGGCTTATTCAGCATTGGGGAGAGAGCCCGGGAGAGAGAGAGAGAGAGAGAGAGAGAGAGAGAGAGAGAGAGAGAGAGAGAGGAGAAGAGAGAGAGAGAGAGAGAGAGAGAGAGAGAGAGAGGGGGCGCACTCCAAGGATGACGCCATGCGTGTTTGTTTCTCAGCACACAGCAGTCTCACATGGCAGCTATATTACTAAATACAGTCGTTGCCATTTCAAAATTCTGTCTGCCTAGGCTTATGTCATTCACTTTACCTTTTCTAACGAATTGGGGTTTATCATCGCTACCGGTAATGAGGGAAAAATTGACAGCCTTGTTTTTCTTCATCTTCTTAAAAGAACAAAACTCAACTATGTTATCAATCGCCTCTTCAGTCAAACTGACATCCAAGAAATCAGCGATCGACTTGACAGCACCTTGAGGATCCTGATGACAAATGTATAAGACATAATAAGTAGAACATCATAACAAATAATACATTCTTGAATTAATTGGAAGTTGTTCTGTTTTACCTTTTTGTGATCAACTTTTCATCTGCAACAATATTCATGAAAAAGGCTCAAAAAAGGAGAGCGATTTTGCCCCTCTTTAGTGTTCTGTATTGTTTATTGTATTATCAATTACAGAGACAGGGTTGAAAAGTGATGAAACTTGTCGTTCTATAGTCGTTCTATAGTAAATAAAGGGGTTTTACATCATGGTCACACATTAAACAGTGTACACTGAAAAGCTCTCTAAGTATTCACCTTTTTCATGTCTTCGTATTTCAGAAATAAGACGTTTTCGTCGTCTCTATGCTGCCACCACGTTAAGACATGGTCAAACCAACTTCCATACCACACTGTTAACACAACGATGGGGGAAAGAAAAAAAAACCAGGAAATGCTGTTAGAATCATTGTCACATAAATGTAGCTGAGCACTTTACGTCCAAACATGAAACTTAATACAGAATGCCTCTCAGGAACATATACTCGGACTCTAACACTTTACAATGTTCCCTTGACCTACCACTTGTGGGGGTTCATTTTGAAGCTTATGGAACAAATAAAGTGTTCACCGGGTTAGTTTTGTGAAAATCGGGAATTTTATTCCCCCCTACCGTACAAATAAACAGGTATGGCGGTCATTTTGAATTTCAAATATAGCAAATGTTGGGTAATTTGTTTCTCTAGTACCAAGATTATTGCGGTGACCCCCGAATTTTACTCTCGATTTTGAAAGAGAAGAGCTGAATGCTCGATGAGAGTTTAACCAAAAGTTCAAGTCATCATTTTCGTTGAGCGTTCCACCTTAATTCTTGTCATTATAGATAGTCCGTGTTTCAATAATGTACCTCGTAAGGTGTTTATCACTGTATTATCAATATATTTATAGGTGTGCTGTTTAAGATAATTTAAAACTTTTTTGTTTTTTTTCCCCTCTCGCAACTCATTTTTACGCAGGGATGGTTGACATTTTTTGTTCATGCGCTTAAACATTCGAATCGCGTTCACAATACTGTTAGTTTGACAGATAAATGGCATTCCCATCGCCACAGGCAGTTAACACACTATAAGAAAGAAAGATTATTTGAGTTTTGACAGATCCGTACTATATTGACGCCATAGTTATAGATTTTCAGTGTGTAGGACCCCGATCTGGATATGTGCACTATGTTCTACCCCAGAGATGGTTCTGACCTAGACTTGCCCTAACACTTTGGGCATATAAATATCAAAACAGAGTAAATTGAAAGCAGGTTGAAGCAATATCATCATCCTGAGACGGCCGGACATCCAGAGTAAGAAGTTACTCAATTTTGTGAGGGATTGAGATTTTGTCGAACGTTTCGACGAATTAAGGTCACTTTGTAGTACTAACTGTACTGCACTGCGACCTCATTGTTTCTTGCGCAAACATGCCTGGTCTGGAAAGAGGAATAATATGATAAAAGTAAATTGTATTGATGTCGCCGGCCTAAATAAAACTAGTTGTCTTGTCATAGACCCCATAGGGATTATCTTACCTTTGTTGTTTACGTAGAGCTGGTAAAACTCGTTCCATGTTCCCGTGTAGTCCATCGGTGGCATTCCCAGACTACAGTGGTGAAAATACGACACTCCTGTATCCTTAGGATTTCTGGCCACATATACGATCTGCTCGGGAAATGAATGCGTGATTTTATTTGACCCTATCAACTTATCATAAAGTCATCAACCCACTGCAGCCATAGTTACTAAATCATTCAGGTTTAGATGGTATGGAAACACAGACAGAGAATTAAACCGAACAAGTAAATGGGAGGTGATGAAAGTATGTCAGCACGGTAACTTTTTTCGGATACTTCAAACTGAGAACATTAAACAGACGGGTGTGACGGATGTGTGTCGGTAGATGAATAGAAAGATAGCAAGATAGACAGAGTCGTATCCACATGTGAAACCTGAGTGAGCGTATAAACACTCGAACATTAAATTGAAAGTGCGTGTATGTATGTATGGTACGGTACTGTACGGTACGGTACGTCACGACGGGTGTACTGTATGGGGCAGACTGGATACTGTATGGTGTACTGCGGTTGATGTAGCAGTGTCGACACACTTTTTCGCTGCCGTGCATTTTTAGGGCACCCTTTTGTTCAGAAAGAATGCCGAGAACAGACATGCAAGTACATCGACAATCTATTTGTTCTGGCGAAGCCGTTATATTGTAAAAATATCGCTTGTGTACGGACACAGGGGCAGATGAAAGTCCACTGGGGTGGGGAGGAGGGTTTTTTATGCAACGGTTTACCTTATTTTATTTTATTAATTTTGACTGTGATATTTCAAATAAAGTTCAACTCCAAACCGTCTGACTGCTTTCTTTATTACTACAAGTAATTTTATTAATTTTGACTGTGGTATTTCAAATAAAGATTTCGACTCCACACCGTCTGACTGCTTTATATATTACCGACAAGTCCTTATCTCCTCTCCAACTTGTGTATACACCACTGTAATTGCTCCGAAAACATTGCCAACTTGCTAATCCGCTGTCCGTATCAGCGGATTAAGTGATTGAATCAACGCCACAGCCGTCCCATAGCATTAAAATAATAAAATAATAATTTCACTACGTGTGGGACGGCTGTGGTGTTGACTTAATAATCTAATCCGCTGATACGCGCAGTCATTAACAAGTTGGTAATGTTTGCGCAGCAATTAGAGTGGTATGTGCACTGGTTGAAGAGGAGATAAGGAATTGTAGGTATTGAAAACACAGTCAGACAGTTTGGAGTCGAAAGCTTTATTTGAAATATCACAGTCAAAATTAATAAAATCAAATAACGTAAACCTATGCACAAAAAACCTCCTCCCCACCCCAGGGGACTTTCATCTGCCCCTGTGGTACGGATTACGTTTTGCAGATTGAAACCAGCACTTGCTTTTGGCGTAGCTTTGGCCACAGTCCCTCCATGCATGGAGGTAGGTACCTCCAAAGGTAGGCACCTCCAAAGTGCTTCCATGCTTGTTTGTTTATAGTTCATTCATGCAAGTAGTGAATAAATAACATCGTTTTTGTTTTCTAAAAAAACATGGCAGTCAGACAGGTGGCTACTCAACACTGCCAGCCTGACTGCTCGACCAAACATTTCGAATTTCCCGAAGTACTATCGGAAAAAGTAGGCCAAGGAAAATGCATTGTGCATATTGCTAATCCTTTACCGTTAATCCGGAACCACCCGCTGGGAGAACAAACGGCGGTAACGCTCACGGTACAAAGGGCTGTGACTCCTTCTTTCTTTCTACCTGCATGCTCCATGCACAGGGCGTTGTCTACATGTCCGTCCCCTGGGGTGGGTAGGTGTTTCGTTGTATCGCTAATAAAGATATATTCTACCAGCCTTTGGTGTTTCGGTCTTAACTTAGCACTGCCCTTGACAATCCTGCGTATACGTTCATCAACATGCTGCGTCTATTATCTGATGAGTTTGAGTGCCTAATTAGCCAAAGTAATCAAGGGTAAATTACTAATCTGTGGACGCTCTCACCAGACTATCACCGGATTACATTTGACAAAGTCAACAACGACACACCAGCAAGGTATAACCATGGATGTCCATGGTATCTTCAGTTATACCTTGCTGGTGCGTTCGTTATTGACTTTGTCAAATTTAATCCGGTGATAATCTGGTGAGAGCGTCCACAGATTAGTAATTTACCCTTGATTACTTTGGCTATTTAGGCACTCAAACTCATCAGATAATAGACGCAGCATGTTGACAAAACGTATACGCAAGATTGTCAAGGGCAGTGCTACCAAAGGCTTGTAGAAATATATCTTTATTAGCGATACAACGAAACACCTACCCACCCAGGGGACGGACATGTAGACAACGCCCTGTGCTCTATGTGATTCAAGTTGGGCACACAGTCCATGTAGCCGACAATGAGATACAAATGATATGTGGTAAAGGTCTCCTCGACTAACTTTCAGCTGGTAGCTCACTTTCTACTATTTTAGCCGACAATGGATGCAAATGATATGCGGTAAAGGTCTCCTCGACCATGGCTCGACTAACTTTCAGCTGGTTGCTCACTTTCTACTATTTCTATAGTATTTTATACAAAGGCACAGACTTATTCTACCTTCAACTTAAAACTGATAGTGATTTTGTAGCTCACTCTGTACTATTTTTCATAGTTTTTGGTAGCCGGTAACAGACACTTCGTGTTCGTGTCGGCTACATGGACGATCTGCGGCGTAGCCTTCGCTCGTCGAAAATTCAACGTTGGCAAATCCACAGTCCCTCCACCCACAGTGGGTGGAGGGACTGTGGCCAATCATTACATGTAGCTCACAATGAAAATGTTCTAAAGCTGTTCTTTTTTCATGTAAATCACGTGTGGCAAAATCGATACAAACTCGTTTTGTCGTCCTTCATCCAAGACAAAGTCCAGCAAAACGAATGCTCTATACACACACCTTCGAGAATATGCTAGTTAGTTCATGTCATTGCGGCAATGATTGATTCCTTCTCATTTTGGCTTCAAAGTGGCCAGTTTGATATTTGCACATTAAAATCCCAGCCTGATGTTGAGCCTGAAGGACCTTGACCTTATCTTTCATCTAATCAATACACAACACAATCATACGGCACACTTTTACGTAAGAAAATTACGTAAAAGTCAAACACTATTTACATAAAAATAGCGATCGCTGCACAGAATGCGCAAACAACATTCCGTAGTTCGATAAGCTTATCTATTCTCATAGTTCAGCTGTCTGAGCAAATACATACACCCTATGATACATTCAAAATCAGTCTTCCTGCTTTGCCTGTTTCCCTTGGTCAAGCTTTTAAAGGCACTCCATCGTTTTCGCTATTTTCAAGATTTTTAATGAAACGGTCCAAATGCAAATCAGGTAAATTCAGCGTGACACTCAACCTTTTACTGAGGCCGTATATGTACAATGACTGACCACGATGTTTTTATATCGTGTCCGAGATCTACTCATATTACAACGCGCAGTGTTAGGAGCAGTTGGTTGGTCTTTTCCGTTACCACTTCGATACTTATTTCTGCAAGTCGCGCTGGATGAGCAAACGGCTGGGCTGACATCTAAATAATCTACTGCATCAGAGATATAACGCTCCCGGATAACGCTGCCCCCCCGGTCCGCTTTTGCGAGGCGACTATTTCTTTCGGCTCGATCAGTCAGTTTCATGCTGGCATCTTTTGTGTCACTATTATTTTGCACTTTGGCGCAATTTCCGTGCTTTAAAATCCAGTGTTTGTTGACACCGCTTTCCAGTTGAATGTATTTCCGCCACTATTGTTGACAAATATTCCGGATTGTTTAACAGGTAGCACCACGCCCAAATTTGTGACTGACGATGCCTCCGCTGCTTTGTGAGACTTGAAATACACAACCGGAAGAAGGATTGAGCAAATGCTAATATATGGACCCTGGACAGACAATATCTGCTAATACGTGATTTGTACCGTGCTCTCACTACTTTATTCACTCACGAATTGTCACAGTTTTTTTGATATTTTTCTCACATCATCAACAATTACGAAAGGCCAAGAAATATCGCATTTCGTACACACTGACGAATGCAAGTCTGAGAAGTCTCCCATAAACTCAACACATATCGAAACCAGTAAAATACAAAATGCACAGTACGTGACAAATTGCAACACTGAATGCCCATGCACACGACATTGAACGTAACACGGTTCCGACCTAATGATAAATAATACAACGAATAAAACATTGCAACGCCATCATACAGAGACTACAATAATGAGGATACTGAGTCGAAATCTATAACTGCAAAGGCATAAACCCCACAACGTAAAACGAAAACAATACACAGCAATACACAACAACGAAAACAATAGCTACATCAGTCTGCAATCATTAGAATCTAACAGCGAATCCCGATCCTTCATAGCATCACGGAAATAAAATTTTCGGACATATTTCCATTCTCTCCCGTGCAGCCAATGCGTCACATGCTGCCGATGAGGGCGACAGTCCAAATTACTCTGAACTTTGCACACACTACCTTACCTCAGTCAGTTTGTCGGCCAATAAGTGATATGTACAATGGAAGATATATCTTACCTTGCATTTCTTACTGATGGCCTGACTGGGAAATGCATGGTATGGCATATGCGACTTCAAAAGCCGTGGTGAGGGAATTTTCTCCATCTGTTTGAATCCCATTCCAGTCTCAAATCCAACTTTGTCCAGTGCAAAGAGCAGATTCATCATCGGTAGCTGCAGGATAAACGTTGGCAACATACGCTCCAGTAACTTTAGCAGACGTGCTATCCATCGCAACCTACAATTATGGTAAAATAACCCTTGTGTTATACGGACATGGCGAAAGTTAAATTGATACAGTATACAGGCAACTCTGTTGGAACTTGGAAACACTGTGATCGCGTTGACCTCGAACTTTGTTTTTGTATTTTAATGTTCTTTTTTTTGCAGTCATTTCAAATGATAACGGTTATAAAACTTCATTAACTGTTTTTGGACGAAAATTTCAATCGGATATCTACCAAGCTCACCGTATACGGCCATCTTTGATGAGTTTCTCGAAATACCCAAACCGAAGCGACAAAAGTTGAAATGCACCTCTTCTGTGGTTGATTTTTGGTTGCATTCATCACCCCATACCTCATTACCATACACAATAATAGGTCTAATAAGTTTGTCAAAAAGAGACAGCATTAATGGGACTCTCAAACTGCGTTTGAATCCATTTTTTTCTTTAAGAGAAAAAAGTGCTTTTTGTCCCTTTTTCTTCAGATTTTCCATCCCTACTTTGAATTTGTCATTAGGACTAATTACTAGTCCAAGGTAGTTAAACTGTTTTACATTTTCAAGTTCTGCTCTTCCCCAGAAGAATATCATTATCCAGTAATCTATTGGATTTATTGAAGATCATTATCTTTGACTTGTCAGAGTTGACTGAAAGTTTCCACCTGGACGTGTATGTATGTATTTTATCCAAACAATTCTGCAGCCCTTGCTTTGATTTTGATACAATGACAATATCATCTGCGTAGAGTAGGCAGCTGACATAAGATTTGTTAAGTTTGGGTGGATCACAGCTCTCATGGTCAAGAAATTTCAGGTAAGTCATTAATGAACAGGCTGAATAAACTTGAACTTAAATTGCATCCTTGTTTTACTCCCACATTGGATTGAAATTGTCTTGTAAGGCCCTCTTTAGTTTTAATCTCAAAAGTGATATTACTGTACATAGATTTAATGATTTTACACATATTAAACAACAATTTGTAATAAAGTCCAGTATGCCAAACACTATCGAAAGCTTTCTTGAGACCAATGAAGCAAGCATATAATTTATTTGAATTCTTGGTTTTACTTAGTTCGTTCCACTTCGATTCTCTGTCATTATATATTTGTTTACAATTGAATAAGTTGTCTGTTGTACGAATTTATTTTCTCAAACCAAATTGTTTGTCAGATATTAAATTATTTTTATTCAAATGGTCAATAAATCTTGAATTTAAGATTCTGGTAAATAACTTTCCCAGGCAATTGGATTTTGCAATCCGTCTATAGTTTGACAGATCTACTTTGGAACCTGATTTATAGGTACTATTAACCCTTTGAGCGCCAAAGTCAATTTTTATCACCTTTACAAAATATACCCCGGTCAATTTTTTCCAGATTTTATCAAAATTTTGATAAAAAGCTTTAGCCAACGAAATGTGGTATTCATTTTGCTCAAAATTATCAAACAATTACAGGAAAATTCATAAGAAAATGGTTAAATGTTGCACTAAAATTTTGGTGGAAAAATTACGGCACTCAAAGGGTTAAGCTCGTCTTCACATCACCTCCACCACAGCCATGCTTTCCTGAAGTAGAAGAGGTATGGTCAGAAGCCTGCCGTTGTTGAGTTTGTGACATTGAAAGTTCGGTTGTTGGGGAAAAATGTTGTTGATTACAGTAATGTATACGTACCAGCTGGGAACTTTGAAGTTGGCCTCTATCATCGGATGTCTGGCTTGTTGAATCGCAACGGTATTCATCTCCGTGTTTCCTCCATTCATGACAAGTGAAACCATCTCAATCGTCCACGTAGTTCCTGAAACGGCACAAAAATGTGACCCTTGGTTATTCCAGTCCACAGGAACTCAGTCATACAACTGGAGTTCACGGTTAAGAATCAGTTATTTTTTTGCAGGGACGAATACCTGTTATCGGCTTAAAACGTCGAGACACGGTCCCTCCATGGCCGTAACGGTTTTGCGTGGGTACATAGGCTACGATCGTAGACGCCTCTCTTATGAATTTAATCTGCATATTTATTCATTACAATATATCCAAACTGTATAGTTGTACATGGCAGAATTAGAAATAGCGCCTTGCACACGGGTAAGCCTTATTTGAGCATAGGAAAATCAAGAATACCCCTAATGTCAGCATCGGATTCACATTCATTTCAACGGTGTTGCACAGAGCTGCAATAACATCAGAAATTCGCTTGCAGCGTCTGTGTTTGAAAGTGCAAAGATACTCCCTTTCCATATGCTGCTTCTAAAGAAAGGACAGTGCACCACAATAAATGGCATTATTGAAAAATACCGTCAGACACTAAGGTCACACTCACACTTTCCGCATGAAAGGCCAAAACGATAGCATATCCCTAGCGTATAGAGGCAGTTATTTGGATTATTAGTTAAAATCGTAGAAAATGTTCCTGGTCAAGACGTTTCGCCCAGTCTGAGCGTAAATTGATTAAAGGGACAAATTCGGCCATTTTTCATGAATTTTGTTTGATACGAGATACTACCTAAATTGCTTGACATGTTGAAAGATAGTCAATGAATGGGTGACCATGCATATATTCAACCCCGGTTTTAGACAAATTAAATGAAACCATCGCGAAAATGAATTAATGGTCATGACAATCAATTCATTTTCGCGATGGTTTCGTGTATTTGTCTAAAACCGGGGTTGAATATATGCATGGTCACCCATTCATTCACTATCTTTCAACATGTCAAGTATGTCAAGCAATTTAAGTATTATCTCGTATCAAACAAAATTCATGAAAAATGGCCGACTTTGTCCCTTTAAACATAGCATTCAGTTTAAATGTGGTGAAAATGACTAACATCACTGCAATTTTTGTTTTTGCCGAGTCAAGGGAACAAAGGTGATTTGATAATCCCAGAATACCAATATTCCGCTGCTTTCTATTAATTAAAATATTGTCGTGTACCACAAAGAACCCGGGCGCGCACAAGGACTGGGGTCGGAGCCAAGCACCAAAAACGTGACTTCTAATTATCATTTTTAATATCTAAACATTAAAGTGGGTAGAGATCTCTTCAAATCTTAAATTCTTTAGATTCTTTTAAGATTTGATATATTCTGTTAACCAACCTTGCTGCTTGGACTCCATGGGACTCCAACATGATATCAAGATTTTGTGGTAGAGCTAGGAGTGACCCAAACACAATGTGAGTCTGATACATATAAGTGAGTCCCTATTCGCTGATTCTCAAATTAGACTGACCATGTAAACAGACTGTGCTTTCAGCACGGAGTTGCTCGTCAGAAAATAGGATTTGTATTGAGAATTAAACTGAATTGACATGCGCCTGACATAGCAACCACTCACCTCACAATAGTCACAATAGCCTGCCCCAAGAGTTTGTTTTATCCTCATTAAAATGAAGGCACCAGTGGACATTAGTCGTATATGTTCGCTGCGGATTTCTACTAATGCAGACACCCAAAGTAACAGCCTTGGCAAACAATCACGAATTGACAAGCCGTAGAAATATCATGTCGGCAGAATAGGCGTCCTGCGATATAGGTGCTGTATCCGTGCTAGAAGTCACGTGCATTAAAGATTAACTTGCAATTGACAGGCGAACTCACACGACTTTGTGTTAGTCGTCTGGGATAATAACGTTTGATCAGTACACATGGTGTCTTCACGAAGTGATAACCATATCGCACACATGCGGCACAGAACATTTTGGTTTCCTGATATGTTGTCCGTAAATTTGGGCAAGCAACCGTGACCTCGTAAGGTGTCGTTGTAAAGTAGCAATCGTCTTCGATACCAGAATATTTTGCAGAGTTTGATCCACAAGTTGTAATACTCGATATAATTCCCCTACATGAACGAAATGTTGCAGTGTCACTCCACTTTTTATCTTTCGCCTCGACAAAGATTTCTCTAAACAGTAGGCAGCATTCATAAATACTGGGGAGGGGGGGGGAGAGCTGGATGAATCACCATTGAAATCTGATTTTTTTCAGAAACTCCCCTTAATTCCATCAAAATATTTCAAATCCCCTTTTTTATGATCACAAATTTTCAAGTCCCCCACGATTATATTGCCAAATATTTATTAGGGACGGGCGTACGCACATAAATGGTGTACATGTATTACACATATATTTATTGCAAAATGACAAATACAGGAAGCCATATATGAATAGAAGTAAATTGTACCAACACACAATGCGATGCACTTTTTTGTAACATAGTGATCATTGATACACCTATTAATCAATTAATTATTCGTAAATGTCCACTCAAGTCCCTTGGTCTTCCGTGTGTTGCTCTCCGACCTGTTCCACTGTCATGAGCGTCAAATAACCCTAACTCTTCTTCAACTGCATCAGTGGCAGTAACACTGCAGGCAGCAGCTGTATTAACTTTGATAATTTTGGCAATGACGTTCTGGCTTTACTCTTTATGTATTGAAGTGTCCAGTATTCAGTTTGCCAACACAGCCTGGGTATGTGTACCGTGCCACTTGTATCATTGACAAATGACTTTCGGTCTGGATTCTAATTCAATTATCACTAATATTTACATGTACGGGCTTTTTGTCACAAACTGAATATTGCTGTGTTTCAGCATGCTTAAGAGAGATAGTATGAAACTATACTTTATGCATTGCATAGAAATATTGAAAACACACAGACATACAGGCACCACCGACCTACCATATAAGCTCTCTTTGGTACGCATATGTACCAAATGTGACCTACAAAATATCAGCAGTTGCTACTTCTGTGCTGTTAAAAGGTCTAATTGTTGCTTTTCTTATGAAAATTTAACGACATTCATACTAATAATTTATAATTTTTCAAAATATTAGTCATGAAATACCATAAAATGCTTCCAGCTTTTTGTCTTATTATGACTAACATTAGAACTTTTGGGTGACATAAAATTTTATTCATTCGTTATTGAATTACCTACCGAACCATGGAATCTGAAAATGTAAAAAAATAATCAGCCAAAATATTTTCAGATCACCTAAGCCCAGAGCATAACTTTCGAGTCCCCCCTCTACTAACCCAAAATGTTCAAATCCATCCCCTGAATTCTTCCAGCCCCCCTCCCCCAGGTATTTGTGAATGATGCCTTAAGATTACTTTATCAAAGGATTTCGGCCGATTGAGCTCAAGGGTGATATGACAAGTTGCCACGTGGAGACATTATTTTTCTGTAAAAAAACTATGTGAATTAAGTATGTTTGACAGAAACATTGCAGCAAAATCATTGACAATGCACAACCAAAGCGAAAATTCACACGCTAGCTTAGATATGCGTACACCACTACGCTGACCTCTGACGTAAGCACAATTACGTGTGACTTTACCTATTGTTTATTGTGTGTACAGGTCAACTTACCCGACTTAGGGTAGCTAGCCACGAAGACATCGTCATCTCGGCAGTTGACGATCTCAGGTTTCTCGATCACGCTTCTGTTGTAGTCCTTGGAGTAAGGAATCCCATCGTGTTCGAAGGTCGCCTCAATAAATCTAGCGTTCTCGCCCATTTTGCAGTACGGCTCTTCCAACTCTCCGTGGCCTGATTATGGAGCTGTGACTACTGACATTATGACGCCGTGTTCAGTGACGTATGTAAATATTAGGTAATCCTTGATCACGTGAGATTTTGTGACCCCCCCCCTTACTTAGGCTGCATTAACAAACACCTACTGGGAGAGGGGGGAGGTGCGTTAAAATATCAAGGGTATGTTGGGGGCTTTGGGGACTAAAAAGGGTACTCCAAACGAAACTGTCTCTGGTTTATACAAAATACATATTGTGTTAAGTCTCTTGAATAAAAAGTCACCCAAAAGAAAGAAAGAAATTTTATGGAAAAGAAACATTCTCTGTTGTCTATTTATTGTTACGAACACACATGTAAACATGCAGGTACTTTCTCACACCCATAGGCATCAACCCAGATCACATGGAACTGCTCCAACCTCTTTGTTCTGTGTGTCAACAGAAGCATTCATTTTGTTTTGAAAGCAGTACAAAGATTACAGTGAACCGCTTGTTCCAATGCAGAATATTTAGAATTTGTGAGACAGTTCATCCACTACTTTTACAGTATTGTCAAGCAGAGACAGAAAACAAAAAGTTTGAGCGTAAAGTGGTGAGACTAAATAGCAGCTGTTGATAACCGTACAGAAATCAAGTTGCGAGACCCTCTTTTGCATACACTGGTATTGGAACAGTGCAAGCCACACAGGGTTACTTTGAATAGGACGCAAATGGAACAGTATATACAGTCTGACTGGCCTTCTAGCAACAACCCAGATTTATGGGTGAGAAAAAGCTATAGTACATGACCCAAGAGTGACATTACATCCTGGTATTTTTGTCAGTATGGCGTCATACAACAATCAATTTCCTCCGCTTTGTTAGACTCTGGTAGACGGATAAAGGGGAAGATATCTTTCGGTCAGACACTGCCTGATTCCAGATCAGGCAAGCTTATTTGGGAGACCAGATAGGAAAACAGTGCTTTTAGCCTTGTTGTAAACATTGCCTTTGAAAAACCCCTCGGACGTGGTTATAAATTCACAAACTCCGGGAAAGTATGTTTACTGGTCTTTGATTCTGCCCTGATTTTTCATGAAATCAATTCTGTTCTCTTGGTGAGGCTTAATATCTAGGTTTTAAAGGAATAAGGTACTCCGTTGATGGAAGAGATTAACGCTTTCAAAAGTTAATACGAGGGTTTGGTTTTCCTGAAACAATAAAAACAACTTACAAACGGGTAAAGATACGACACTAGCGTGAGTTAATAAAAAAAGACCACTCTGATTTTCACGATCAAAACTGATGAAAGACGTAAAATCCGGATAAAAACAGGAATGGGAATAGTTCACCGCTCCAATTTTAGTGTTTTCTAGTACCGTGTAGATATACAGCATTCTATTAAGATCATTCTAGTGTTTTTAACCTCGTTTTTATCCAGCTTTGAGGGTTTTTATCGTGAAATTGGGATTAGTTTTTTATCAATCTACCTGTCCTTTTAGCGGCATTAGCACGCGTCACTACAAATTGAGGCTTGTTAGGTCCCATACGTTAAAACTGTTCAGGCATTTCCATGTAAAGCAGGGAATGTTTTGTCTGTCGCAGATTATTTATGTTACGTTGCGTTGAATGCACAAGACAAACATCCCTGCGCTAAAGAGTAATAGTCGCAACCACAGACCGAACGGGTCTGACAGATATGACACTAACTTCAAATGCAAACGATACAAGAAACTGTAAACTTTACATCGTTAACACACCCAAAATCTTTGGGCGCCATGTTTGCAAATGAAGAGAATGATAGAATCTCACACCCCTAAAGACCTGGGATCAGATTTCTCACACGAGTTAGGGATATTTTGTCTCACACGAGCCGCACAAAATGCATTAAATTCATACTGGAAACATTGAATGATTCACTGTATAGGCGACTATCCTACTAGTGGCCATCTGCAGTATTCTCCATCTGTCACTTACACGCGAACTCTGTGGCATGTTCCGCTGCCGAACTTCAACTTCTGAAAAAGACGAGATGTCCAACAGAAAAAAATTAGCCGTATGTTCCAAGTAGCCTATGTTCATCAGTTATTTGGAAATTTCGTCCGCTTTTTTGTGAGTCTGTCACCATTCTGGGGTCACAAACAACGAACAACGTTATTCAAAATCATGACAATGCTGTCGTCGGCCCCCGTACTCTGGCCTGCTTACTTTTTAGTTTCGGTCCGTGTGTTACTCATCGTGTCATTGGATAATATTTTGCGCGTGGAACTAAAGGTTATTTATAACCCTATCAGAGCTCTTGTATTATATACTGCAGAGTGTGGGACGGTTTCTGAGAGTGTGGGATCAGTTTTTCCCACACCGTCGATCCCACACTCCCAGTAGCAAGGAATGTGAGAAAAACAACTCTGAGAAGGATGGAGCAGGAATCAAAAGGAACGATTTTACTCGGGAGGATGATGACAACCGCGTCCTACGAGCCGAGACATCAGGAGAGATGCTGAATATATCGTCTCCGTCAGAGAGGTGATTGAACAATTCCCACTTCTCCTGTGTTTTTAATTCCAAAAGTTTATTTCAAAGTAACATATATGTATAGTTTTACTTCTATCCACTGGAAAGCAGGGGGGGGGGGGACCTCAAGTTTACTAAGACATGTTATTTCAACTTCTTAGTCTGAACAATCATTTCATTGTAGCAATACTTAACGTACTTAAGTGTAATCTGTTTTTTGTACTTGCTCTATTGTTTGATTGGATGTGATTATTGTCGATAAATGTAATTTGATTGGCAGAAAGGACATAAGGCCACATTTAACCTTGTATCTGCAAGGTATTGCAACTATATGTGATAATGCACAGTCAAAATATCGTACCAGTCATTCCTATCATGCAAAGATTATTCGCGTATATACAAAAGAGAAATTGACTTGAATTAAAAATTATAAAAATACTTGTCAGTTTAGCATTTCATTGGAATATAAGCTTGCTTGTTTGTAATAAATGCAAAGCCCATGGTGACCAAAACAAAAGAAAACAAAACAAAATAAATAAAAAAACAACAACAAAACTTGTCGATCTGTACCAGGTATGAAAGGTGTACGAATTTTAGTGTACTGTATGGGAAACTGCAAAGAAATATATGTTTAAATACATAACGCGTTCAGTAGTATTCGACAGTTCAGGAGATCGAACGAGATCCTCTTAGGATCAGTCAAAGCTTTACGTCGTAAATTGTAAATCTCGACTTCAATCGTTGCAGTTTATGTAGTCACATGTACTACGGTCAAAGGTCACCACTCAAAGTCCAGTCCACTGCCTTTCATTCTTTCCTCGTATATTTTCTCGTATTCCTTGTTCTGGGCAACCGTAAAAAAGTTCATCCAATCACCCACCACACCTGAAATACAAGAAAGTTATAGGTTTCCATAGACCAATAGACCCATGGCAAAATAGCAACACATTTCCTATATTATTCACGCAAATTTCGTTTTTTTATCATTATTGCTCGTACTGTTTCGCAGTGCACCTCGGGGACAGATATTCAGACTCTCAAACTTTTATAAATTTACTTTCGTTGTCTACCGCTTGAAGGGGTACATTTTAAACTCTTTGAGTTTAAGATGACTCCTAATGATGTCATTTAACTGTTAGCTTATCCTGAAGCTTTGTTGACTTAGTTTGTAACTCATAGAAAAAATGTAATTGTCACCACCGTAAGGTTTTTGTACTAAACCGAATAACGGTGAAGGTGGGTAGGGGTGGAGGAATTGCGTATGAAATCTTATTTTTTCCGGATTCCCCCTTAATCTCCTCAAAAAATTTCATGTCCCCTCCGTCTATTTTTTCAAGCCCCCCCCAATTATCATATAGCTGCATATTTATTAGGGATGCACGCAAAGTAAAAATAAACATGCATTGGGCAGTTCGCAGATGTTCGACACTACAGTTTGTAGAGCCACATTCCTAAGGCAAGTTCTTAAATTTATTCATTTTTAGACGCATCAGTGGGCTCTTTGGATTAATCAGAGTCGATTTGAGCTAATCCAATGGCACCTGTTGACGAGCATGCACAATGACGAGCATGAGAGGGTATGCAAATTGTGAATTCCTGGCTACATTTTGCCAAATTGTGCAAAGCTGATCACAGTGACTACCGAAAACATTTTTCAAAAGTACTAGACATACATGTATATGACTTAGATGCTGCTCAAACTTGACAATACTAAAAGGTTAAGATATGCCACGAAATAATGTTTTAATCTCTGAAATTTTTGGTGTAATAATGGCAAAAATGTCAGAAAAGAAATAATTCCATTGCATTTAGTCATACATTTTTAAATTAGAGTCTTTACTGTTCAAGTTTTAATTTGGTGTTATTTTACAATTAGAATGTGAGGAAATCAAGCATGGTGAGCCAATCTTTTTTCTTTAATATTTGATTATTCTCATATGCCAGAATTCAAAAATTCCTGATACTTTCAAATCTAACCTTTATGTTACTGGTCTTCAAAGTATGATCGAGATTGCAAACAAATATATTACAAATCATGGCTTGTGTTTCAATCCTAAAAAGACAAGCTGTGTTATTTTCGGTAAGTGTACACTTACACCGCATCCATATTGGTTACTGAGTGGTGTAAGACTGGATGAATGTGAAAGTGTGAAATATTTAGGTGTTACACTTTCATCGTTTAATCCTAATGATCACATCAGAAATAGAATAAATGCATGTAGGAAAGCTTTTTATGGACTTCAAGGCGCTGGATTCAGTAATGGCCATATTGACTGTAATGTACTCGCTTATGTATGGAATGCTGCCATAAGACCAGTTTTATTGTATGGTATTAACTGTGTACACATGTCTAAATCATCAATTAGTGAGGCCGAAAAAATCCAGTCAAAATTACTAAAAGCTGGGTTTGGCATTCATAAATATTGTAGAAGTACTTCTTTCCTGAAGGCAATTAATGTTATGAAAATTGATACGTCTCTTGAAATCAGTTCTCTTGATTTGATAAAATCTATCTTTAGTAATAACTCTCGATCACATTGTTTTTACCTGCATCTTTTGAATTATGCATTTATGCGGTAGATTGAAGGAGCACACTGATTTAGTATCAGGCGTTAATAGAATTTGTGTCAGAAATGGTTTTTTACTTTTGCGGTATATTTTTGACAAGCGATATTCTCAATCGATCCTTAAAAATACGAAGACATGTTCAAGGCCAGATGGGCTGACTGACAGCATTCGCCAGTTGTTACTTGCAAAAGATTTATACAATCGTCATCTTCTTAATATGTTATTAAGACCATTTTAAACTTGGGATTTTTTTTTGTCTTGTACAGAGTGTTTTCATTTAATACCAGATTTTTAAATTGTCATTGTATTAGTTTTTGTATTTCTCTTCTTTCGAAGGCTTTATAATAAAATAATAATAATAAATAATAATAATAATATATCTCCTGGTCTTCCATATCATGTGTTGCTCTCTGGTCTGACCCTATGTGTACAAGTTCATTTTACTGTCATGAGCGTCATTTGACACAAACTTTTCTTCAATTTCATCAGAGTTAGACTTATCTCTGTCACTACAGGTATGCAGTGACAGTGACACTGCAGTAGCAGAGCAGCTGTATTAACCTTGATATTGACAATGTTTTTGATCAGTTTATACAACTGCGTTTTTGTTCTACTCCCTACACCATGCATGGTAAACTGTCCAGTATTTAGCTTGCCAACACAGCCTGTGTATGTGTACCATGCATTTGTATCACTGACAATTAAATGACTTTCAGTCGGGACTCTAATTCAATTATCATCAAATACATATTTATATAAAACGCTTTATCAACAACCTGAATATTGTGTGTTTTAGCATGCTTTAGGGAGACAGGAAAGAACTATATTTGATATATTGCATACAAATATTGAAAAATATCAAGAGTTGCAGTATCTGCCCCGTTACTAGGCCCACACGTTTGGTTTTGTAACGAAAATCATTATACATGTTTAGATTTTAGATTTTATTTATTTATTATTATCATTAGAACAATTCTATGACATTAAAATGTTATTCGATTTTCATTGAATTACCTACGAAAAGTAAAAGGGAACCAAAAAAACTCAGGTCCCCTTTCTACAGGTAGAGCGAAACTTTCAAGTCCCTCCCTACTACCCACAAAATTTTCGAATCCCCCTCTGAATTCCTCCAGCCCCCTCACCGTTTTTGTGAACGCAGTCTTATCGTAAATCTAGAACATAGGTAAATACATGAACATTTTGTTTCATCAAAGACTATGGCCAGTGATAAGCGATTTTCAATCTTGACAATCTTGACAGGGTGTCATATTGACTACAGCACGGTTCCAAGGAGACTGGTAGACAAAGCTTACGCAAGTACATGTAATTTTTTTCAACTTTCTAAAGGGTTTAATGCAAATGACAGCATCTAGAACTCATCCATGAACATTTATCATTTCCTTGTACAACTTTTCCGTCCTGGCACTGTACTCTAACGTTTGCATACCCGACTTTAAGGTAAACCAAATATAAATTTATTGATTTGAAAAAGATATCCTGGGAGAGGGAAAGCGTGTGACGAAGTGAGGTACGTGACCACCTGTGATGCTTATAGCGAGGCAGTGCACGTGGTAATCAAACAGTACTCTGTATCTTAAGTCCTTTGTATCCGCCAACATAGTGTGCTATCAGCTTTCCCGAAGCCCTAAATCTAAAGTACTCTTTTTTCTTTTTCAAGAGAACGGGCAAGAGAGGGGGTTGCTTGTTCTATCATCAATCTATAATGCCCTGTCTTTTACCTTTCCTGACGAATTCATGCTTGACACTGTCACCGACCAGGAGGGAAAAATTGACAGCCTTGTTTTCCTTCATCTTCTTAAAAGAACAAAACTCAACAATGTTATCAATCGTATCCTCGGTCAAACTGACATCCAGAAAATCAGCAATCGACTTGACAGCACCCCTAGGATCCTGATGACAAATGTACAATATATAATGAATGAGACACAGTGACGAACCACGTGTTCCTTAATTCATTTAGCATTTTAATACTCGAATGTTTCGCTGTTTGACACAGATGAAGTTTAGGTTCCATTTGTATGACGTAAGTTGTTTCGTTCGTAGCCTGTTAAGGAGAGAAAACAGCTATATCTGCCGTTTCAGATGACAAAATAAAACATAAAATCAACCTTAAAGTAAATAATTCAATCAACTATATCGATTAACGATGGGATGAGTGTAGTGTCAAGGTAGATAAGATCTCGTGTAGAAGTTGGCAGGAGTACATTTGATATATTCTTTGTCTATTATTTATTCAATCCATCATCCAACAGACCAATGCCTAATAGTTCTTTTAGCGGTTCCATTATGCAGTGCGCGCCAGGGTATACAAAGCGTACGTTATACATAGAACTTTTTAGCCGTAGGATACACGCAGGGTACGTTACTCATAGAACTCTATGGCAGATTACACCCTGACCTATATTTTCGTCGCTGATGGGTAGATTATAAACGGGGCATTATTTGGTATTGCAAATTTGTGTCATTCTTCTATAACAATTTGCTGTACAAAACAAATCAGCATGTTTTCGCTGTTTTAAGCTTATATACGGTGTTTGATAAAGTCACTGCAATGCATTGTTGGATAACCGGGAAAAGGTCTATTACTGGTTAAGGTACCCATAACCCATTACTCAGTGGAGCAATAGGGAGTAAAGTGCCTGGATCAAGACCACAACACCGTGCTAGAGTCTTGAAATCACTTCGACAGTGAGTCTGCTACGCTGGACTAACCGAGTCTCGAACTCATAAGCACATAAGTATACACCTCCAAGTATTGGCGATAAATACGTGCCTCTAATTATTGGCGATAAGTACATTTTGATGACCTAACTAGTGATAATCAATAAAACGTTCAAAGGAAATGAACATTATTATAAATTTCAGATACAATAGATAATGATAAGAATTAAATTTCCAAGTTGATCAGCTATTTAGAGAAGTCTGGAATGCAGTAAAATTCAGGCACAACCACTCGCCGACGAGTTTTTGTTGGAGCCAGGCAGTTACAATAAGTACCTAAGGATGGCTAAAAGCGTTCTAATAGGTTGTTCCAACGTAAATCAATATGTTTCCTATAGTTGCGTGCATGCGAAATGACGACTGGACTCTATCGCAGTACCCACCTTTTTCATATCCTCATATTTTAGAAATAAGACGTTTTCGTCGTTCCTATGTTGCCACCATGTCAACACGTGATCAAACCAACTTCCATACCACACTGTTAAGTCAACAGAAAAGAAAAAGAACAGACAAAGTCATTTACATATAAAATTTGGCAGTTTTTATACAAACGTTAAAACTCAGTTCTTGTCATCGTACAGTATTCACGGTCGTCTTTGCTTAATTCACCTTTTACATCATTATGATTATTGACATGCCAAGGTATTAAAAGTCGTTTTTGTTACATACATACAGTACAGTTTCCTGCGTTTGTCATAGACCCGAAGAGAAGTCATACCTTTGTCATTTACATAGAGCTTGTAAAAGTCGTTCCAAGATCCTTTGTAGTCCATCGGAGCCGTACCCATACTAACATGGTGAAAAAACGACACGCCTGTATCCTTAGGATTTCGGGCGACATATACGACCTACTCGGGAAGTAAATCAGAAAACTTATATTCACCAACTTCATTTTCCGATCGGAAAATGGCCCAGTAATATAACTGAATCACAGTGTGGCGGGACTGTGACTGAAACGGGATATCACAGGGAAATAAAGAGCTTTGGTACATTGAATACAGATTTGTCAACTGCAAGAACTATATCCCTCTGAGCGCCAAGGTCGATTTTTGTCGCCTTTATAAAATCTGCCTCAGTCAATTTTTTCAGACTTTTGCCAAAATTTTGATGAAACACTGTAGCCAATGCCATGTTATGTCCGTTTGGTCTAAAATTATCAAAAAAAAAAAAAAAAAAAAAAAAAAAAAATACAGAATTGTTAAAAAGTTGCAGTGAAATTCTGGTTGGAGAAATTACAGCCCTCAAATTGGGTTAAGTAGAAACACATAGTAATAAAATAAGACAGAACAAGGAAATAGACCGTGACAACATGAAGTTCCCTTAATTTACAGATACGTACAAATTAAAACATTAAACATAATTATGCATATGTAGGCAGATGCCTATGAAGATAGAGTGATAGAATGATAAACTGAACAGCTCCAGCCATGCAAGCTCGAACACTAAAATATAAAAGGTCCTATATTTGACCTTGTATGCACATCATCTATCAGTACCTTTTTCGCCCGTCCACCGTCTCTCTCTGTGTCTGCCTACCTATACACCTACATAACTACCAATAAAATAGATTTACTTACTTACTTACTTACTTACTTACTTACTTACTTACTTACTTACTTACTTACCGATTAACACAAAACTGACTGTCTGGAACTTAGTGATTTTAAATGTTGGCGATATAGATAACGAATGATTTCTTTCCACTGAATACTTTCAAGGTAAGAGATGGTGGAACATACCTTACATTTCTTACTTATGGCTTGACTTGGGAAGGCGTCGTACGGCAGGTGAGACTTCAAAAGCCTTGGTTGTTGAATTTTCTCCATCTGCTTGAGTCCGTCTCCACTCTCAAAACCAATCTTTTGCAGTAAAAGTAGCATCTTAATGAATGATAGCTCCATGATGGCATTTGGCAATATAGGTTTGAGTAATACGAGAAGACGTACCGCTAAACACACCCTAAGTTAATCGGAGAGTAATTTCCATGTTATACATTTCCCGTGAATATTGCAGATTTAAACTAACAAGCATGTTGTCAATCTTTGCTGACAACATTGTCCCGAAGACTTTCTTACTTCCGCAACAATGTTAAGTTAGAACGCGCCTCTTGGACGAATATTCTGACTTTCAAATTTTTACAATTTTCTTTTGGCATATCACTTGTATGGGTGGCTCATTTCGAAGCTCTTGGAGTTAATACAAGTTTTCAACGGCATAGATTCGCAAAAATCGATAATTTTATTTTTCCTCACAGAGATAAGAAAAGGACTGTGACCATTTTTGAATTTCAAATATCGGTAAACATTGGGTAATCTGCTTCTACAGTACCAAATTTCGCATAGTGACCCCTGAAATTTAATCTTGATTTTTGAAGGACAATAGTTGAAATTTGCTCGACCAAAGTTTGAGCAATCGTTCATTTTTGAGGCGTATGCTACCTTAACAGTGCGATGACGACTCCGACAGTTCAGATTCGATAACTTGACTGTATTGTCAGAAATTCGCGGGTTACTAGAAGACATTGATCCTTCTATTCAGGTTGTTATGACAGTGATGTTTCCTCGAACGGCAGGTGTATTTAAGAGGAAGAGGCTGTATACACACACATACATATACATATGTAAATATATCGAAGTATATAGATATCACTTTGTACTTGCAGTAATTTGTGTTATTGTACACACACAGACACAAACACAGACACAAACACACAGAAACAGACAAACAGACACAGACAGACAGACAGACAGACAGACAGACACAAAAATATATATATATATATATACATATCGATTGGTGGCATTGCGTATTGGCTTTATGAATAACTATTGTGATTAATCATAATATTGATGTAAAATACCAGAGAGGGAATTTGAATTCAGCCTCTAACATTGGGTGTCTCTCTTGTTGATGGGCAGCAGTGTTAATCTCTGCGTTTCCTCCATTCATTACCAATGATACCATCTCTATCGTCCATGTGGTTCCTGAAAAGACAGACAGATATTGCTTCTATACCAGTTCATGAGAACACAGTTTTCTAATAATTGGGATGCATTGTGGAAGTATCGGCAACCCTTCTTTTCGTGATGTTGATGACGAAACTTTTACGAATTTACGAACTCATGGTTATGATGTCAGAGAAAAGTGTCGCTTTACAGCCCATTGCAATAAACACTGAAACACGGGAGCATTTTCATTTCACATCTGGTAAGATTATAGTTCCGACCCATAAGAATGGTGTGGAAGTCGTTTAGAAATTAATTGATCGAGGTTACTATAGGCCTGTGCATTATTTAGGCCTATTGGCAATATTGTGCCTTAAATAAGTTTCTCCAAGGTTCGGTAAGTGTAGGGAATAATCGAGACTGGCCGAAGCTGTCTCGCAAGCTTGTCTGTGACTGGTTCATTCCTTATGTTTCATGATTAGATCAGGTTTTAAATTACTAAAACAGATTCAGTCGAAGCACTGCATGACTAAGCTTCATAGAATCAAAGTCACCTGAATAGTTCGTTGACTTTTATACCTATGAATGGCTGTTTGAGGTCATGGCCGTGGTGAGGACCGCTTTATATCACGCTGAAATCGTTAAGCACCTCGGAATACCTGTCATAAGTAACCACTTATGCAAAAAATAGACGAATAGCAAACGATACATGGTTTATTGTTCTATCTAAAGATTAATTAACGTAGGATGAACAAGCAAGCAACAAGTGGGGCTCAGTGTAGTAATCAACTTACCCGACTTTGGGTAGCTAGCAACGAAGACATCGTCCTCTCGGCAGTTGACGATGTCCGGTCTCTCTATCATCTTTCTGTTAGTGTCCTTGGAGTAACACACCCCATCGTGTTCGAAAGCAGATGCAAGAAACCTGGCGTTCTCGTCCATTTTGTGACACGACTCACGGAAACTTATTATGGTCTTGGTTCTGGTATGGTGCTTCGACAACAATTTGGGGGCGCACCCATGAAACATCGATGACCTACATTACTGCCATTTCAATGGTGGTCACATGATGGATTTAAACCCCTGCTTCGAAGTCCCTTATCTGCTACTGGCTATCCCTTAAATGTCGTATGAATGCATATAAACATCGATTCCGCTCATGTACTTTTGGTTTAGCTCTAGTTTTTGCAGAGTCATCAAAGTCAAAATTCGATTTCTTGAGAAAACGAATGTGGATATATTGGAAATGGGTACACCTTCCAATAGTCAAGCAAATATACCGTTAAAGCGTTATTTCAATGAAACTTTATTAACGTTAAATGACTCAGCAAAAAACTAAATGAGCGAAACCCAAAACACATAAGTAGGTGTTATTGTAGCTCATTGTATCATTTCAAGGGCACGATTAATTTCATAAAGGATAAGAGGTCAGCATAGAACGCGCCTCGGGGACAGATGGCACAAGCCCACGAAGATAGTTCGGAAGAAAAATAGTGCAGACCTTGACGTTTTGATATCTGCATGGATGCTTGTTTAGTTTGGACTTTAACGTCAAGAATTTTTGTAAAGATATTTTTCTGCCTGAATCAAAATGCAGACTGTTGTGAATAACGGCTGAAGCATTTGGTGGTAATATGAGGAGTTCTAGGGCTAATAGAAATCATAACAATAAGCCTGAATTTTGTCAAAAACACCACTGAGGGCGCTATTTTCATCGCTATCTCAAAATTTCCGTGGACTTGCCCACACGAAAAATTAATCAGTTGTCAAGCTGACATTGACCTAACACCTGTTAAGAGGATTTGTGCCGCTGAATGTTTTAAAATAGGAAAGTCGAGCTCAACGCTACTGTGGTGGCCTATGGGGAATTAATTAGTGGTCTTGTGCCAGATAGTCGGACTCTCAAATTTGTACAATTCTTTTCTGATTTACCACTTGTCGAGGCTCATTTTAAAGCACTTTGGGAAAGAAAAACTCTCGCCTCTTAGCTTTTCGAAAATCCATCAATTTAATTTTACCCCCGCAAGGGTAACACAGGTATGGGGCCATTTTTAATTTCAAATATAGCAAAATGTCGATTATTACATATGTACCACAGTTTATTCGCATCGAAGCGCGCGCGTACTACCGGTATTTGCACTGCAGTGCAATACCAAAAACATTATGCCATTCCTTTATGTTAATGAGTATTTACCAATTTTGACCCGGAACTATTTTTGTTTGTAAACACAAAAAATGTCGTCTACAAGATTTCATTTCACTTTGGTTTGATGCTAGTTATAGTAAAATGCATGACATTACCGATTAAAATCTACGACAAAGAAAATTGTCTGTACTTATTATAGTGTGAGGATGATTTTTATTATCCGGAAGAGCAGTTTGTTTGTCAGCGAAGCAAAAACATTGACAACTGGCGACGTCCGTTTCTAGTTCCATGGATACACGGTGGCCGCCGTACCACGGCGGCCATCATACATCGAAACACACGTAACTGCGGACGCAGCGGAGCCAATTAAACAGTTAACATTTTCAGAGACGTTTTTGCCAGTAGTTTTCTCACCGGACATTCCCTGTTTACAAAAGAAAGTCACTTTTGCGTGCAGTTTACTCTGTGCTTGTGTGTCCTACACGCTATTGATAACAGAGACTGAGTGAGCGCTTGTGTGCCACGGTGAACACTGGAATTTGATCGTTCGACAAGTTACGTTTGCCGTATCCTACTCTTAAATTTCCCGTAAAAATCTTCGAACTGTTATTTGTATCGATCATTTAGAAGAATTTCAAGCTCAAAATGTGAAAAAATCAAAAGCGTTCCATGTTCAAAGTTCTCTTCTTGGCTATCTATCTGTGGCTACGTATGTATGTGTGAGCGATGGCAAGCAGAATTCGAGCCTGCAACGTTCCTCTTACATCATCCTCGATAAACAAGTAAACAATAGTTTAGCCAATCAAAATAGAGGGTGTGACGGCGCTGACCAATGAAAAGTGAAAGCTGGTTCGATGCCTCATTACAGTATGTCAATGTTATATAACTCCGCAGGGTCGCCCTGAAGCTTTGACAGACAAGTAGTGCGCACGACTAATCGTCGATTCTCTCGATAAATGATGCAAATAAAAGATAGAACATATGTAATAATAACAGAACCCCATGGCCTGTGAGTGCAAGCGCGCCGTACTAGCGGTATTTGCACTCGTGCTGCGGTGTATTCGGCGGCAGTCCTTTCACTCGCTTCGCTCGCTTGCACTCACCGGCCATGGGGTTCTGTCATAGTACTTTGTTTCGTTAGTTCCAAACTTTGCACCGTGACACCCGATTTTTATTGTTGATCTGGTAAGAGAATGGTTTTAAGTGTCATTCAGAAAGTTTGAGCAAATGTTTAAGCCTTTCACTTTTGAGGCGCATACTACCTTAATCAAAAAAGCCCATTTATGCCAATATCTACGGTGGCCCATATGTGACAGGTATAAACTTATTTAGACAAAACTTTAGTTTTGATAGACAAAACTTTAATTTGGGGGGACACATTTATGATTTCAACGGACATAATCTAATTTTTGCGGACAAAACTCTAATTTGGGCGGACACATTTCTGATTTCTACGGACACAATTCTAATTTGGGCAGACAAAACTTTGATTTGGACGGGACACAATTCTAATGTGGGCCACCAGATCTCTATTTTCTATGGACACAATTCTTTTTTTCAGTGGACAAAACTTTCATTTGGACGAACACATATTTAATTCTTATGGACACAAGTCTTATTTTGTACAGATACAACTCTAATTTTCTTGGACACAATTTTCAATTTCTTGATATACAACTTTAATTGCTCCGGGACAAGTCTCATTTCAACGTAGGCAACTCCTATTTCAACAGCCTGCCCTCTAGTGTTCAATGTGACAACAAGCAACTTGCAAAGACAAAACTTTAATTTTAGAGGACAAAACTTTCTTTTCCTCACGGCGGATATTAAAGTATCCCACAATACTGTTCGTCCGCTAATGGAGTTGTGCTGCTACATTGGCAATGGAGACTTGTAGCGACTCTATTGCGGAGTATTGCGAAGACGACTTGATCGAGTATTTCTTTTATAGAGGATATAGGTACGACGAAATTGTGTTGTTCCTGGCAAAATATTATGACATTCATATCAGTCCAAGAACTCTCATGAGGCGATTGGCACGGTTGAATTTACGGCGACGATCTGCTCATTACGATATCAATGTTGTGAGAGACTCTATTATTCAGATACTGGATGGCCCTGGCTGTGTAGGAGGGTATAGAACAGTGTGGCATTCCCTTCAGTTGCGTGGCATACGTGTGCCAAGAAGTGTTGTTCAAGAAATGTTGAGGGAATTGGACCCAGAAGGCAGCGAACTACGCAGAGCGCACCGTCTTAAACGGAGGGAGTATCTTTGCCCAGGGCCCAATTGTGTGTGGCACATAGATGGCTACGATAAGCTAAAGCCCTTTGGGCTCCCTATACATGGGTGTGTTGATGGATATAGCAGGAAGATTTTGTGGCTGTATGTAACCCGTTCTAATAACTTGCCAGACAATGTGGCCGCATACTATTTACATGCTGTGCGTGAATTTGGAGGGTGCCCCATTGAGTTGGATACTGATTTGGGTACTGAAAACGGGACAGTGGCAGCAATTCAGTGCTTCTTTCGAGATGACTCAGATGCTCACAGATATGTTGCCTCACAACGTAATCAAAGAATTGAGGCTTGGTGGTCATTTCTTCGCAGAAATCGTTCATCATGGTGGATCAACCTGTTCAAAGATTTGGAAGCACAGGGTATCTTTGACAGTAGTGATAGGCTGAATAAGGAATGTTTATGGTTTAGGTTTGCCGGCCTCCTTCAAAAAGATTTGGATCATGTGAAAGAACACTGGAACACACACTATATTAGACAGTCTCGAAATGAGACTGTCTGTGGTAGACCTGACTCATTGTACTTCATTCCAGAACACCATGGTGGCACAGACAATTTGATTCTGCCTGTTCCAGAGCAAGAAATAAACTATGCAGAAACACAAATCATTGAATCAGATGATACAAATGAATACCAGGATTACTTCAAGTATGTGGTTCAAAGTTGTCAACTGTCAGTACCAGAAAATTGGCGGGAAGCCAAAGCCCTGTACGAGAATTTACTTGTATGTGCAAATGATGGCATATAATGTGCATTAAGAAATGAATGCAGTGGAACAGTAATTTTTCGTTTTGTATTGTTAAAGCCCCATGAGCTGCAGCTCAATAAAATTTGTGAATCAAATGTCGCCAATATTCTTGTCACAGATATTTTTGTAATTAATAACATTGGCTGAAAGTATATCATAAAAATACTTATTTGTGACAAAACAGCAAGGACAATAAATAGATATCAGTGTATTTGAAATTTCTCACCATTTTCTAAAACATCAAGTATTGCAATGGAAGAAACAGTATGCAATGTCTCAGTGGTATTCATTTCCAAGTGTTCTGGTGAATGGGATCACACTTTCTTTACCAAGATTCATATACTAGGTGAATACTCCATTATCTTCTGCAGTATGCGTTAAAAGGAAATTTCAGTACAGTGAAGAATGTTGGTTCAGTGATTCAAAACTGTAATTTTAGAATCCTTCATTCATGTCTCATGCTATATATGGTGGTCAGGAAGTCATTGGGCTCAGAGAGGGAGTTTTGAGTACATGTTAAAGCATACAATACAAATATATTTCAGGCCCATTCACAAATTCATATAAATAGTATGTATTTAGTCACCAATACCTGCATCCATACAGCCAGAACGCTTTGTTTTGATAAGTAAACTTCAGATGCACCTAAATCTTCATCTCAAAGTCTGATTATTACGCTGATTTGGTGTAGGGGCCACTTAATTGTTACAAAATTTGCAATAGGGTATTTTGTAGAGAGTTCTGCAATGTGAAATATCCAATAACTCTCTTGGTGTTACTTCACATGTGGTTCTTCAATTCACATGCAACTTCATGCACATGCAAGCATGTATGGACAACGTATATGCTTAGTTTCTGAATAAAAAAAACATTTATTTCAAAAAACAAGTATCCAACAGTAGACCAATCAATAGTTTGTTTATCATTTTTTCACTATTCTTTGTACACACACATATTTGCCATAATGCAAGATCCATTGAGTGTAAAACTTGGACCTATGAGACATCTTACACACCTTGTTTGATTTCTAAGGTCTATGATCAGCAACTTTCTGTAGTGATTTCAGAATTACAATTTCAAACTATTAGAACTGGTCTCAAAATTATGTTATGAAAATAAACACTTTCTGATAACTACTAACCTCCACCCACAATGTACTGGGAGAAAGATATAGAGCTGGCCAAGAATAGTTGATTTATTTGGCTGAAGTTTGCTCCAGAGGTGTGAAATCCTTCTGGGCTCTACTTAACTGAATTTGAGAGTGCATTTGGCTCTACAATTTTATATTGAACAATGTCCTTGCTTGAGGAGACTAAACAAGTACGTCAATTATCTTACAGCGTCATTCCATTGCAAGTTTTACAATGAAATGAAGCTGTAAGATAATTTATGTACCTTTTCAACCATAAATGGATGTTGTATAACATACAGTAAAATGCTACATCTTTGACCTGTAGAATTTACATAACCTCTGGGACATTATTATCAGCCATTTTAAGGTCAAAAAGTCAACCAGAGTTGCAGCTGATGGACCTTTAATAGTATTGATTCAATAATGTAAATATAGTGAATAGTAAACAACTGTATGTCAACTTGGTATTTGTAGTACAGGTGAAGAGTATCAGTCATAAACATTGGGAATACAGGAAGAGAATATTTGAAACTTTTCACAAACTGTAAGTTATTATAAACACTGAATACAAGAAGAGAATATTTGAAACTTTTCACAAACTGTAAGTTATTATAAACACTGAATACAAGAAGAGTATATTTGAAACTTTCATCTCAAAGCACCAAAGCTATGCATAGAAATATTCTATAAATGTGTGAATGGTGCAGATACACATAAACCTCATTAACAATCAAGAAAAACTTTGTTGTAGCTTTAGATGGTATTACTTTAACTAATCAAAGTAAAGATCTAGCATCAAGTGCTTGCTAAATATATAAGATACAGGTCTCCATGGTTTTTTCAAGTGTTTTGTCCAACAAAAATCTCCAAAGTCACTGTTTCTAACAAGATCAAACTTAGCATGGTGACCTTCTAGTGCTAACCAAATGTGATTACAATTTATAAACGAATTGCTGGCAATGCGCTGTAATGCTGACATCTTAATTAACCATTAGTATACAGTAATCATTGTGAGCTAAAATGATTAAAGCCCCATTAGCTATATCCTTTCTGGCATGCTTACCCAAAAAAATACAATCTTTGAAGATATGTTTTGGATTCTTTGACTTTAAATCACTATTGATTCTGAAAATGTTACAAGTTTTAATAATTTGCAATAGATTTGGTTAGTCAAATCCAAACATCTACAGGTAACATCATGAATTTTTCAACAGTATTCAAGCTCAGCTGGAACTCTAGACCCTCTAGCTTACTTTTTGTCTAGAATGATGCCAATATGTCAAAGTAGCTCCCCTTCTCAAAACCAGTGTATACTATAGTATACATACACAGGTAGAACACTGATTGATATATGTTAGTGTTAACATAGAAGTTTGATTACCATGAAGTGTCTCTAACCATATAGTTCATAAATACTAAAACTTACAAGGTGCTAATCCTTCCATTACAAGGTATCATTCAGAATATGACTTGGCATAAGTAATAATTAACACAAACATGATAACAAGAAAACATTGAATATGCAATGTGCTTGGATGTATATTATTGAGATCCCTGATTATATAACTGTATCAAACCAGGCTACTGAATGAAACACAAACAATAAAAATGATGTAAGATAAAATTATAAGGGCTTCACAACACAATTCTGTCAAGGTAATCTAACACTGGCAAAAAGGGAGAAAACAACTGTTGTAAGAATACTGATTTGAAAATATACTGGCAGTCGGATGACAACTTTCATTAAATATATTAGAAATGCTATATTATATTGCATTGGCTTACATTATGTGGTTTGAAAGTTACATGCCACTATGGACACGGTGACTACTTAAAATATCAAGACTAGCATCTGATAATAGGATGGTAACAAAAAAGAGGATGGTATTTATGTACACAGGTGATGTGTTTACAGTGAGATCTGCTTGCATGTATTCAGAAAAATTCTCATGCATATCCAAAACCTTTAGCATTTGCAATTCCAAATGCAACATCATTTTTGAACTCATTGTATGTGTTATGTACAACTGGTAAGTGAAGTATACAGCTGCAAGTATTGGCCTTAGGAAACCTTGATGGTGCACCGGACTCATCATTTTGATGCAGAAATTGAATTTCTAATCTTAATCCAAAGATAAATTCACTGCAGCCAGTACTGAACATGAGAATTTGTGGAAGTGTTATGTTAGGAACTTCACCCTCTTCAACATCCTGAAGAAAATCTGCCCAATAGGACAACACATTACTTTCAACATTAAATTTGTTTGATCCAATTTCACTTCTTGTGTGTTGTACCTTGTTCTCAGCAGCAAACATATCTGCTGTGAGAGCAACAGATTGATGACAAAATGCTGGCTTGAAACTATTTGGATACTGCTGCATTGCAGCAAGTACTCCAAGTGTAGATAGACCATCTCTAAACTGATCAAGTGCAGGTCTGTTCCTGCCATATAAATACCATTTTACTGAAGACAGAATAACCCTTTCTTTGTCATCTTCACATCTGATTATTTTCCATGTGCCAGCTTAAATCAAGGAAATTCTCCAAGCTTCCAGTTATAACACTATCAGTTTCAGACAAAGTGGCATGCTTTAGTTTCATTAATTCCATTTTACTATAACTATTTTGTGGGAGGTCATCCAATGTAGGTTTTGCACCATCTGGCCCAAACACTACAGCATCAAAAAAATGCTCAGCAAAACAGTGTGGGAGGGGACCCCCATGAACTAAGGACATGGCAATCAGTTGACCAGCAAAGTAGTATTCATTCTCATCAATACACTTGGCAACACAAGAAATATACTTTGAATCTGCATCACCATCAAACAGCTGAGAATTTGTGATATGATTCAAACTAAGTGTCAACATTTCTCTCATTGGTCCACCTGCGTCAACTGCTCCCTCTGATGACCCCTCATTATCTGTAAATTTGACAGATATTTTGTTACAAGGATTAAACGACTTGCGTTTCAACCCCCTTTTTACACCTTCAAGGAGTTTATTCCTTGAAATGTTGAACTTTGATATCTTATCTTTGTTGATTTGAGTAGCTAAATTACTCAAAATTTCCTGAAATGGAATTTCTGCTGGCAATTCTGGTGAAACTACTTTAACATCATCTTCAGAATCAGAGCAATGATTATCAAGGTCATCTGTGAAAAGTGTGGCATATACACTATCAGACACTGTTTGAGTTACATCATCTCTTTTGAACTCTGTTTGTGAATCCATGCTGTTAGTATCACTTTGAACTGACCGGCTATTATGACAAACATCTGTATGACCCGTGTTTGAATCAGTAAGGTCTCCAAATTTGATTCTCCTCCTCTTATTTGGAGGGTTGTTATCTATGTCACTTGTTTTCAGACTACCAGTAGATCTATCAACTGACTTTATTTCATGATCATCAATCCCATTATCATCATCATAATCACACAATACTTCATCATCTCCATGATCAATAAAACTTTCAAACCCTTCCGCTTTATCAAAATCATCCTCTGGACAAAGATACAGGCATATTCTTTTATACTCCCTTCCCAGTGCTTCTTTGTATTTACAAAGGGTAAAAAATTCTTTTTTCTCTTCACCTGGTATGAATATGGCTCTTGAGCCATCCTCAAAGAGAAAAAATAATCCATACCATCATCAATAAATTTTTTACGGAACACTTTCCATTTGCTTAAACCACTCTCTAGGGTAGCAGAGTAATTTGCATTTCGATGCACTTTAATGGGCAGTCGTTTACCCCAATGTGGTTTCAATACCCCAGTTTTCTCATCAAAATACATAAGACCAATGTTAATGGTAACTTGCTCATCTTGTGACTTTGATTTCTTCTTGCTGGCTGTAAAAGGCAATTTCCGGAAGACAGAACTTTTTTCATCTTTGTAAGACTTGAATGATTTTACTTTGCCAAAGAAGCCCTTCTTGTGTTCCTCAACATCTGAAAATAATTGAGAATGTTACAGCAACATGAAATCAAAATTTAACAACATACAGGGTATATATCAAGTATTTAAAAATTTACATGCAAGAAAGTTACACGGGGTTCAGTGGACATATGTTATTTTAAGTAGTGACATGGGTGATTGACAAATTCTTAACAATCCATATTCTTGTTTATTTTCATGTGATTTCTCAGCAAAAATGTTCACAAGTCCTTTTTGAAGGAAATCTTAATGGATAGTGTGAGTATTTTATCTTGCTCTGTATTCTAAAACCACTAAGTATTTATAAAAGGTTAAAGTAATGAAATAATAATAAAATATGTTTACCAAAAAATAAATTGATTTTAGAATTACTTTTATCATAGTCACAATTTCCAACAAAAAATTGAGCTAAATCATTTTTCTCTGGCAAAATTACATACTGCAAGGGTGATTGTTGTACATATTTGAGGGAAAGTGCTGCTGCCTGGTATGAGGGCATGAGAATTAAGTGTGTCTGACACAAAGTACACATACCGGTAAATGCAATCACTATGTAGTACAAAGCTGATACATTTTCAAACAGGCATACTCCATGGTCATTTCAATAGATTTTAGGTGTCTCCTACAATAGCTGTTGCATTGTAGCTTTCAGAGGTGATTAAGCACCATAGTGTCGATCAACTTGAGCATAGTGGTGGAAGTAACAACTCACCATCCTCAAGACAACACAAACACACCGCCCTCAGCTTTGAGTGCCCCTGAAATCTCACAACACTGAACTTAGTCTCAGTTTCAGATTCAATTTCCAGTTCGAGGGACTGAGCATGACTTTGAATTTATAGTAGTTTTTACTACTTTTTTGAGTCATTTAAGCCCATTAGCTGTATCTTTTCTTCATTTTGCTTAAAAAGCTTTACCACCCAATCTTCAATGATATATCTTGGCTTCTCAACATTAAGTCACATTACCCCTGAAAATCTTACGAATTCAATCACTAGCAATGCAATGGGTCTATCAAATTTAATCATCTTTGCATACTCGTTGGTTGCAGCCATACTTGGCTGGGAAGCCAAAAATCATTTCTTTGTTAAATTGTTTCGCCAATCCTAAGGCCTTTGCCTATATCTGGAAAATTTAATGGCTACACATTGGAAAGGACTTTTGAATAAGCTACTATTGATTAAAATTATTGTGTTCAAATTATATGAAAAGATGCAGCTAATTGGGTTTCAACTAAGTTTAGCCTCTCTAACCCGAAACTGAATCCAAATCCGAAAGCGATACTAAGTTCAATATCATCAAACCTCTCCACCGTGCACCTCCAGCTCCCTATGGAAAAAAATAGAGCACTAACCTTTTGTTTTGCAGTCAGAATACACGACATACAGTTCAACATTATCCCATCCGCAGTGTGGTGGGTAGAGGACACGTCCTTCCATCCGTACTCAGGCTCGAAATTAGCGGTAGTCCCGCGTCCACAGACTACCAACTTTTCCCTGGGGCTACCAAAGTCCATGAAATGGTAGCCCACACGGACTACCAAAGCCTGGGACATGAAATTACTTTGTGGGCTCGACATGATATTGATCGCTCTGAGATGACCTACGCTCGGTCCGACAGTCAACCTAGCTTGACACAGAAAGGCCAGACTATGAGTTTGTTATGGAAATTAAAATGCGACAGTGCAGTCGAATTTGTTGCGACAAACTTTCAATAAAATATCATTATCTGAACTTATATGTACTTGGATGACAGGCTCGGGAAATGATGGCCAATGAAAATTCATTTTCATAGTTATTTAATCACAATGTATCAATCACAATTATTATACACAAAATTATTCAAACTGGAAAGAAAAAACTGCCGGGCCATCTACAAATTACGCTTTCCGAAGTGTACCAGATCATCCCATGGTGGAGAAATATAGCCAATTGCCACGAAAGTATTAGGAACATGACTGTACCAAGTTGTCATCCTGAAATTTTTAGCCATGTTATGTTTACACGTGCTGAGTGAAAAGTTGTCAAGGCGAACATCAAAATTTGTATGTAAGTTCTATGTATGTGTGAATAGGTCGTCAAACTTTGAGGCGTCACCGTTGTCCACTACACATGCTACCGTTCTCCTAAGGCTATAATCTGCAGGCATTGATGTCAAACGGCTAGAAAATTCACTTCCTGGATAGAATCATGCAAAATAAATCTCTCATTGTCTAGATTATATGTAAAATATCATATAATTTACAAAAAAAACCTCTTCATTCATGCATGGGCTACCAGACCTTGTCACTGGGCTACCAACTTCAGAAAATGGTAGCCCAATGGGACTACCAGGGAAAAAAAGTTAATTTCGAGCCCTGGTACTCCTCTGAAACGTTCTGATTCGCTACGGTTAGGGCCAGGACGAAATGTCTTTGGTTTGTACCTCAAACCACATGCACCGGGAAACTGGCCTTCCAGTGTGCTTAATAAAACTGTTAAATTTTCCTCTGTGGGAAGTTCGATGGATTCGCCTGTCTTGATATTGTCTGTAACGCAAACAAACCTGGAGCTGGACATGGCGATACTTTTTTCGTCTGCAACACAAGCACTAGCACTATACACACGTTGGCGCGGCGATCTACTGCGATGCAGACGAACAGTATTGTGGGATACTTCAATATCCGCCGTGAGGAAAAGAAAGTTTTGTCCTCGAAAGTTAATGTTTTGTCTTCGTAAGTTGCTTGTTGTCACAATGAACACTAGAGGGCAGGCTATTGAAATAGGAGTTGCCTACGTTGAAATGAGACTTGTCCCGGAGCAATTAAAGTTGTATATCAAGAAATTGAAAATTGTGTCCAAGAAAATTAGAGTTGTGTCTGTACAAAATAAGACTTGTGTCCATAAGAATTAAATATGTGTTCGTCCAAATGAAAGTTTTGTCCACTGAAAAAAGAATTGTGTCCATAGAAAATAGAGATCTGGTGGCCCACATTAGAATTGTGTCCGTCCAAATTAAAGTTTTGTCTGCCCAAATTAGAATTGTGTCCGTAGAAATCAGAAATGTGTCCGCCCAAATTAGAGTTTTGTCCGCAAAAATTAGAGTTATGTCCCCCCAAATTAAAGTTTTGTCTATCAAAACTAAAGTTTTGTCTGTGTAAATAAGTTTATACCTGTCACATATGGGCCACCGTAAATATCGGACATACATGTATCTGTAGAATGTTTTCCTTGGGAACGCCCAGCTAAACGTGAGCTAATGTATACAGTTTAGAAATGATTCTAATATTAGCTAAACAGTAAACTTTTCCAATAATCTTTGCTAATCGTATGTAGCTGGTTTAGCCCCATAGGCTTGTCTACAGTTTAGCAAAGGAATAATAGAAAGGCACAGTTCCGCACCTTACTCCTCATTCAGTTGGTTGTATATAATTCAATATAATGCCTTTCTATTTTCATCTCCTTAAGAGCTGATAGGACCAAGATTAATTTTTCATAATATTGCTTTGCCAGACCAAAAATATTAATGAGATTGTCAGATAAGAATTTCTTTAGGTCAAGCCACGCTAACTTGAAACAGTAATTTAATATGCAATGATAATCTGTTCGTGTGTGCAAGTATGTATCATATAAGTATAATTTATCATTTAGATTGACAGATTCACGCACATGATGCCAGTATTATCTGTACCACTCTTAGTGAACACATTATTAAACCTAAGAGATACGATGCATGTACTATGGGACAGCTATACTGCAATTCTCTTTGCAGTATTATTGTGAAAATCTTCTAAATTCTGTAAACAACACACTGAGAATTTAAAGAATATAAATTATCACCGGATTAATTTTGACAAAGTCAACAACGAGCGCATACCTTGCTGGTGCGCTCGTTGTTGACTTTGTCAAAGTTAATCCGGTGATAATCTGGTGACAGCGTCCACAGATTAGTAATTTACCCTTGCTTACTTTGGCAAATTAGGCACTCAAAGTCATCAGATAATAGACTAAATTACTACCTTGCTTGCTTTGGCGAATTAGGCAATCAAACTGGTCAGATAATAGATGCAGCATGCTGATAAAACGTTTACGCAAGATTGTCAAGGGCAGTGCAAGACCAAAACACCAAAGTTTGGTAGAATAAACCTTTATTAGCAATACAACAAAACACCTACCAACCCATGGGGACGGACACATAGGCTATCCCCTATGTCAAGACCTGCATTGATGTTTATGATTGGATGTATCATTTTATCTTTAATTCATGTCTATCGTATGATCAAAGCCACGCCTTAAAGATAACGTTTAAAATCCCATTCTAAAACAATACAAGTAAGATTGGAATAGAGAGAGAGAGGAACACAGCGGACCCAAGACATTTAGACTATGGGAGAACCGTATCTTGGGCGATGGCAACTGTCAAGCTTGTCTACAGAGAAATAAAGTTTATGTAGTACCAACGAACTCTAAACGTCTCGTTTAGTCAATACACTGAAGATCCCCAGGTACCTCTCAGCAGCCAAGGCGAGTGAAACAAACTCCCCATTGGAAGAACGAATAGTAACATGGTGAACGTTACGTTACTATGAAGAAAAAAACCGATTAGTAACAAAGGTAATGAACTATATGTAATGATGCACGGTCAAAATATCGTACCAGTCATTCCTAGCACGCAAAGATTATTCTCGTATATACAAAAGAGAAATTGACTTGAATTAAAAATTCTAAAAATACTTGTCAGTTTAGCATTTCATTGGAATGTACTGTTTGTCATAAATGCAAAGCCTGTGATGACCCAAACAAAAGAAAACAAAACAAAACAAATAAAAATAAAACAACAACAAAACTTGTCGATCTGTACAAGGTATGAAAGGTGTACGAGTTTTAGTGTACTATATGTATTCGACAGTTCAGAAGATCGAACGAGATCCTCTTAGGATCAGTCAAAGCTTCACGTCGCTGTACATCTCGACTTCTTAATCCCTGTATATTATGTCGTCTCATGTACCGCGGTCAAAGGTCACCACTCAAAGTCCAGTCCACTGCCTTTCATTCTTTCCTCGTATATTTTCTCGTATTCCTTGTTCTGGGCCACCGTGAAAAAGTTCATCCAATCACCCACCTCACCTGAAATACAAGAAAGTAATAGGTTTCCATAGACCAATAGATCCATAGCAAAATAGCAACATATTTACCATAGTGTTCACGCAAATTTCGGTTTTTCAGCGTTATTGCTCGTACTGTTTGTAATGCACCTCGGGGATAGATATTCAGACTCTCAAACTTTTATAAATTTACTTGCGTTTTCTACCGCTTTTAGGGGTAAATTTAAAACTCTTTGAGTAAGAAGAATTTGTACTTTACACTTTGCACGGTGACCCCTGATTTTTATTCTTAATTTAGTAAGAGCACCGATGAAAGTTTTATTGAGGAAACTTTGAGCAAAAGTTTAGTCTTCCACTCTCGAGGCGCATACTGTGTGAATGTTTTTAGAAGTAATACCAACCAACATACCCTATTTTGGAGAGCATGCTGAAATTAACACATGATTGACTGTGTTGTACTTATACTGATAGTATCTGAATAACAACTGCTATATCTTTATGTTTCCCAATGTGACATACGAAGCAAATTGTGTAATCTTCCTGATCTAACCTTATGTTGCACCCGGAACCATGATAATAAATTCATCTTTTTTCGCTCGAGGCAGATTGCATACTATTGGCGGATATGATGACTCTTAATGACGTAATTAAACTCCTAGCCTATCCTGAAGCTTTGTAGGCTTAGTTTGTAACTCATAGAGAAAATGTAATTGTCGTCTCCGTAAGGTTTTTGTACTAAATCGAAATAAACTTCCCCACAGACCCACAACCACGAATGTAAGGCTGCGTGCACGAATAACGGTGAGGGTGGGATGGGGCGGAGGAATCGCGGTTGAAATAGTTTTTTACAGATTCCCCCTCAATTCCCTAAAAAATCCAAGTCCACTCCATCTATATGACCAATTTTTAAAAGCCCCCAATTATCATATAGCCGCATATTTATTGGGGATGCAAGCAAAGTAAAAATAAACATGTATTATCATTATCAGGTTGTAGAGCCATATTCCTAAGGCAAGTTCTTAAATTGATTCATTTTTAAACGCATCAGTGAACTTTTTGGATTTATCAAAGTCAATGTGAGCTAATCCAACTTTGGCAAGGTCAATGGCACCTGCTGAAGAGCAACCAAAATGACGGTCATGAGAGAGTATGCAACTTGTGAATTTCTGGCTACATTTTGCCAAATTGTGAAAAACTGATCAGAGTGACCTACCAAAAACATTTTTTAAAAGTACTAGACACATGTGACTTAGATGCTGCTCAAAGTTTACAATACTAAAAGGTTGACTGAATGTTGTGTGTTTTAGCATGCTTTAGGGAGACAGAAAGAAACTGTATTTGATATACTGCATACAAATATTGAAAAAATATCAACATATTATGTTTGATTTTTTAACGAAAATCATGGTACTTGTTTAGATTTTTTTCGAGATAAGTCATGAAATGTGACAAAATTGTTCTAGATAGATTTTGTACATTAGAGCAATTCGATGACATTAAAATGTTATTCGTTTTTCGTTGAATTACCAACGAAACCTTGGAATCGGAAAATTAAAAAGTAAAAGGGAAACAAAAAAATTTCAGGTCCCCCTCCTACAGGTAGAGCAAAACTTTCAAGTCCCTCCCTACTACCCACAAAATTTTCGAATTTCCCTCTGAATTTCTCCAGTCCCCTCACCGTTTTTGTGAACGCAGCCTTATCGTAAATCTAGAACACAGGCAAATATATGAAACCTTTTGTTTCATCAAAGACTATGGCCGGTGATTAGCGACTTTCAATCTTGACAATCTTGACAGGATATAATCTTGACTACAGTACGGTTCTAAGGAGACTGGTAAACAAAGCTTAAACAAGTACATGTAATTTCTTCAACTTTCTACAGGGGTAAATGCAAATGACAGCATCTAGAACTCATCTCAAGTACATTTATCATTTCCTTGTGCAATTCTTCCGTCCTGTCACTGTACTCTAACGTTTGCATACCCATCTTTGAAGTAAACCAAATGTAAATTTATTGATTTGGAAAAAGAAATCCTGGAAGAGGGAAAGCGTGAGATGACACTGGTCCTCCTCAGTAAGGTTGTGACCACCTGTGATGCTCACAGCGGCGAGGCAGGGCATGTGGTATTAGACGTATATCATTTAGGACATAAATTTGTGTCGTAAACCCCAGCGTCGCTCACGTTGATTGGTAGGTTTTATGTCCCTATGCCCCATTTGCGTTCATTCATTGGTTGCCTATATGTCCTCAAGTCTCATTAATATTTACTGTCCATTATTCGCCAATTAGTCGCAATGTCTTCACAAACGTTGCGACTACGCTCTAGCTGTCTGGTAATGATTGGCTAGGCTCGCAGATGCGTTACAGGTTACAGTAATGAGCACATGGCAGAACGAGACAAGGAACACTCGAAAGTGAGGCAAGGACAAGAACATATGGCGGCCAATGAATGAGTTGCATTCGGAACAGTAAATATTAATGAGACTCGAGGACATATAGGCAGCCAATGAATGAACGCAAATGGGGCATAGGGACATAAAACCTACCAATCAACGTGAGCGACGCTGGGGTTTAGGACACAAATTTATGTCCTAAATGATATACGTCTAATCAAACAGTACTTTGTATCTTAAGTCCTTTGTATCCGCCAACATAGTGTGCTGTCGGTTTTCCCGAAGACGCAAATCTAAAGTACTCTGTTTTTCATTTTCCAGAGAACGGACAAAAGAGAGGGTTGCTTGTTCTATCATCAATCTATCATGTACTGTCTTTTACCTTTCCTGACGAATTCATGCTTTAAACTGTCACCGGCCAGGAGGGAAAAATTAACAGCCTTGTTTTCCTTCATCTTCTTGAAAGAACAAAACTCAACAATGTTATCAATCGTATCCTCAGTCAAACTGACATCCAGAAAATCAGCAATCGACTTGACAGCACCCCTAGGATCCTGATGACAAATGTACAATATATAATGAATGACATAACAGTTTAGATTCCATTTGTATGACGTAAGTTGACTCGTTTGTAGCCGGTTAAGGGGAGGAAACCGCTATATTTGCCATTTCAGGTGACAAAATAAAACATAATATCAACCATAAAGCAAATAATTAAGTCAACTACTGTACTAGGTCTCGTGTAGAAGTTGGTGGGAGTACATTTGACATATTCTTTGTCTATTATTTATTCAATCCATCATCCAACACCCAATGCCTAATAATATGATGAGGTACCCGTAACCCATTATTCAGTTGAGCAATATGGAGTGTAGTGCCTTGATCAAGGCCACAACACTGTGCTAGAGTCTCGAAATCACTTCGACAGTGAGTCCGCTACGCTGGACTAATCGAGTCTCATAAGCATATAAGTATATACCTCCAAGTATTGGCGATAAAAAACGTGCTTCTAATTATTGGCGATAAGTACATTTTGATTACCTAACTAGTGATAATCAATAAAACATTCAAAGGAAGTGAACATTTTTATAAATTTTAGATACAATAGATAATGATGAGAATGAAATATCTAAATTGGTCAGCTATTTAGAGAAGTCTGGAATGCGGTAAAATTCAGGTACAACCACTCGCCGACGAGTTTTTGTTGGACCCAGGTAGTTACAATAAGTACTTATGGGTGGCTAAAAGCGTTCTATTTGGTTGTTCAACGGTAAATCAATAGTTTATTATAGTTGCGTGCAAATGACGACTGGACTCTATCGCAGTACCCACCTTTTTCATATCCTCGTATTTCAGAAATAGGATGTTTTCGTCGTTTCTATGCTGCCACCATGTCAAGACATGGTCAAACCAACTTCCATACCACACTGTTAAATCCCAAGAAAAGAGAAAGAACAGAGAAAGTCATTTACATGTAAAACTTGCCAGTTTTTGTATAACAGTTAAACGTAAAGCTCAGTTCTTGTCATCGCCTTTCTTTAATTCACATTTGACAATTCTTTATTGATTTTCCTTGCAAAGGTATTAAAAGTCATTTTTCATCGTAAGTTTCAAATTTTTTCAGGGTTCTATGAAAATCAAAAACACATCAGTAATGAGGGGTGATTACTGAATTTTTGGTTTGCCTTTGTTCAGTGTTATTTTAAGGTTCCAAGACAAGAAATTGACCTTTTTTAATCTAACAATTCTCTGGTGCTAAGGAAGCTCAGAACCTCAGTAAATTATACATTTTCTGAAAGCCTACATATAGGGGAACATTTTGATAACCACAGTGTAACCATTGTTTACAAAACTATCACGTGACAGATAATTTGCATAACCTTTCAAAAATCGGGTTTCCCTATGTTTTGTCACAATATACTTCAAACTTGCTGGAATGCAAGCTGTAAGAGTGCTCTTCCAAAGTGTGTCTCAGATTTTTTATGTCTTGCTTAGTTTTTTTGGAGCACAATTTTAAAGAAATCAACTAGGGATAAATTCACCTCTCTGGAAGTTTTTCTGTCATAAAATTGTTAAAGAAGGTTTAAAAAAATTCTGAGACATTGTTTGGAAGATCCTTAGGACAGCTTGCACTCAAACAAATTTCAGCTACATACCTCAAAGCATTGAAACAAAACATAGGGAAAACCGATTTTTGAAAGGTTAGGCAAATTACCTGTCACGTGATAGTTATGTAAATAATGGTGACACTATGGTAACCAACATTTTTCCCAATATCTAGGCTTTCTGAAAATATATAATTTACGGGGATTGTAAGCTTATTAACCACTAGAGAATTGTTTGCTTAAAAAGGTCAATTTCTTGTCTTGGAACCACGGGGAAATTTGAAACGCAGTCATAATACTGTTTATATCCGAAAGTTGACGAAGGAAGAAACGTGACGCGATTAGCAATGCCTAGACCCTGGTCTCCATCTAACACGATTGGAACTAATTTTTAATGATTGAATTGTGAAGTAATGGCGTTTTAATCTGCAAATGTAAGCTCATTTGCTTTTCTTTTTAAGTAACACACTTGTTTTTATGAGTAATCTGTGATATTGCAACATTTAGCTATATGGCACTTATTGCTTTTGAGAAATTTGAAAAATATGAAGATCCAATTATCCCAAATTAGTTCTAATCGTGTTATCTATGAATTATGTACTGATCCAAACTTTGCCACGTGACATTGTGGTAGACACGACAACAAGCAAGATAGCACATCATTCGTTTTATCAGTGTGACAACGTTTACTGCTTTGGCAAACGTAGCTTGTGAATGGATACATTGTTAACCTCCATTACGTTTCAAATTAAGAAGTTCTTGTGTGTGTTTGATGATCATGTAATCAACTTATTTGGAGACAATTATTTATATGATGACGAGTAAGATTATTTAGGTATTTTCTAAAGTACAGTAAAGTAAAGCACAGTTTGCTGCCTTATCATAGACCCGAAGAGACGTCATACCTTTGTCATTTACATAGAGCTTGTAAAAGTCGTTCCAAGATCCTTTGTAGTCCATCGGAGCCCTGCCCATACTGACATGGTGAAGAAACGACACGCCTGTATCCTTTGGATTTCGGGCGACATATACGATCTGCTCGGGAATGAAATCAGAAGACTTATATTCACCAACTTCTTTACCGAACAGAAAGGGGATATCACGGGGCAATAAAAATATGTGTCAACAGCAAGAACTATTAACCCTTTGAGCGCCAAAGTCAGTTTTTTTCACCTTTATAAAATGTGCCCCAGTGAAATTTTTTTCAAATTTTTGCCAAACTTTTGATGAAAAACTGTAGCAAATGAAATGTGATGTCCGTTTTGTCCAAAATTATCAAAACAACTACAGAATTGTTAAAATTTTACACTAAAATTCTGGTTAGAAAAAATTACAGCACTCAAAGGCTTAAGTAGAAACACACACACTAATAAGATAAGACAGAACAAGATAATGGACCGTGACAACATGAAGTTCCGTTCATTTGCAGATCCGTACAAATCAAAATATTAAACATAATTTTGCATATGTAGGCAGATGTCTAGAAAGTGATAGAATGATAACAATGCATAGATACAGCCATGCAAGCTCGAACACTAAAATATACGAGGTCCTATATTTGACCTTGTATGCAAATCATCTATCAGTACCTCTGCCCGTCCACCGTCTCTCTCTCTGTCTGCCTACCTATACACCTATAAAACTACAAATAAAATAGATTTACTTACTTACTTACTTACTTACTTACTTACTTACTTACTTACTTACTTACTTACTTACTTACTTACTTACTTACTTACTTACTAATAGACTTACTTACCGATTGACACAAAAGTGACTGTCAGGAACTTTGTGATTTAAATGTTGGCAATACAGATAAAGAATGATATCGTTCCACTGAATACCTTCAAGGCAAGAGATGGTGGAACATACCTTACATTTCTTACGTATGGCTTGGCTTGGGAAGGCGTGGTACGGCAGGTGAGACTTCAAAAGCCGTGGTGGTTTAATTTTCTCCATCTGCTTGAGTCCGTCTCCACTCTCAAAAGCAATCTCTTGCAGTACAAGTAGCATCTTAATGAATGATAGCTCCATGATGGCATATGGCAATATAGGTTTGAGTAATACGAGAAGATGTACCGCTAAACACACCCTAAATTAATCGGAGAGCAATTTCCTTGTTATACAATTTTCTCGTTAATATTGCAGATTTAAACTAACAAGCATGTTGTCAATCACTGCTGATAACGTTGTACCGAAGACTCGCTTACTTCTGCAACAATGTTAAGGTAGAACGTACCTCTCGGACGAATATTCGGACTCTCAAATTTTTACAATTTTCTTTTGGCCTATGGGTGGCTCATTTCGAAGCTCTTGGAGCTAATAAAAATTTTCACCGCCATAGATTTGCAAAAATCGATAATTTTATTGTCCCTCACAGAGATAAGAAATGACTGTGACCATTTTTGAATTTCAAATATCGGTAAATATTGGGTAAATTGCCTCTCTAGTACTAAATTTCGCATAATGACCCCTGAAATTTAATCTTGAGTTTGAAGGACAATAGTGGAAATTTGCTTGACGACAGTTTGAACAATCGTTCATTTTTGAGGCGCATACTACCTTAACAGTGCGATGACGACTCCGGAAGTATAGGTCCGATAACTTGACTGTTTTGTTAGAAATTCGTGGGTGACCTTAAAACACACAAAACAATTTAACACTCAAATCTATTGCTTCCACATATTAGAAGACATTGATCATTCTCTTCAGGTTGTTATGACAGTGATGCTTACTCGAGCGGCAGGTGTATTTACGAGGAAGGGGCTGTACACACACACACACACACACACACACACACACACACACACACATATATGTATACAGATGTAAATGTATCGAAGTATATAGATGTTACTTTGTACTTGAAGTAATTTCTGTTATTGTACCCACAAAGACACACAGACACAATCACAGACACACACACACAGACACACATATCTTATATATATATATATATATATATATATATATATATATATATATATTAGTTACATATATATATAGACACACACACAGACACACATTTATATTATATATATTAGTTACATATATTATATATATATATATATATATATATATATATATATATATATATATATATATATATATATATATATATATATATATATATATATATATTATATATAAAAGTTACATTGGTTGTCGATTGTTGGCATTGTGTATTGGCTTTATGAATAATTGTTGTGATTAATCATAATATTGATGTAAAGTACCAGAGAGGGAATTTGAATTCAGCCTCTAACATCGGGTGTCTCTCTTGTTGATGGCCAGCAGTGTTAATCTCTACGTTTCCTCCATTCATTACCAATGATACCATCTCTATCGTCCACGTGGTTCCTGAAAAGACAGACAGATATTGCTTCTTCCAGTTCATGCAAACACAGTTTTCTAATAACTGGGATGTATAGTGAGAGTATCGGCAACCCTTCCTTTCGTGACGTTGATTAGGTAACTTTTACGAGGTTACGAACTCATGGTTATGGTGTCAGAGAAAAGTGTCGCTTTACAGCCCATTGCAATAAACACTGAAACACGGGAGCATTTTAATTTCATATCTGGTAAGATTATATTTCTGACCCATAAGAATGGTGTGGAAGTCGTTTAGAAATTGATTGATCGAGGTTATCATAGGCCTGTTCATTATTAATTGGTAATATTGTGCCTTAAATAAGTTTCTCCAAGGCTCGATAAGTGTAGGGAATAATCGAGACTGGCCGAAGCTGTCTCGCAAGCTTGTCTGTGACTGGTTCATTCCTTATGTTTCATGATTAGATCAGGTTTTACATTTCTAAAACAGATTCAGTCGAAACACTGCGTGACTAAGGTTCATAGAAAGAAAGTCACCTGAATAGTTCGTTGACCTTTGTACCTATGCATGGCTGTTTGAGGTCATGGCCGTGGTGAGGACCACTTTATATCACGCTGAAACCGTTATGCACCTCGGAATACCTGTCATAAGTAACCACTTATGCAAAAAATAGACGAATAGCAAACAATACATGGTTTATTGTTCTATCTAAGATTAATTAACGTAGGATGAACAAACAAGCAACAAATAGGGCTCAGTGTAGTAAACAACTAACCTGACTTTGGGTAGCTAGCCACGAAGACATCGTCCTCTCGGCAGTTGACAATGTCCGGTCTCTCTATCATACTTCTGTTAGTGTCCTTGGAGTAACACACCCCATCGTGTTCGAAAGTGGATGCAAGAAACCTGGCGTTCTCGTCCATTTTTTGACACGACCCACGGAAACTTATTATGGTCTTGGTTCTGGTATGGTGCTTTGACAATAATCTTGGGGCGCACCTATGAAACATCGATGACCTACATTACCGCCATTTCCATGCCTGGTCACGTGATGGATTTAAACCCCTGCTTCGAAGTCCCTTATCTGCTACCTGCTATCCCTTAAATGTCGTATGAATGCATATAAGCATCTGCTCATGTACTTGTTGTTTAGCTCTAGTTTTTGCAGAGTCATCAAAGTCAAAATTCGATTTCTTGAGAAAACGAATGTTGATATATTGGAAATGGGTACACCTTCCAATAGTCAAGCAAACATACCGTTAAAAAGTTATTTCAATGAAACTTTATTAACATTAAATGACTCAGCAAAAAAACTATATGAGCGAAACCCAAAACACATAAGTAGGTGTTATTGTAGCTCATTGTATTATTTCAAGGGCACGATTAATTTCATAAAGGGTAATAGGTCAGCACAGAAAGCGCCTCGGGGACAGATAGTCGGACTCTCAAATTTCTACATTTCTTTTCTGATTTACCACTTGTGGGGGCTCATTTTAAAGCGCTTTGGGAAAGAAAAACTCTCACCGTCTTAGTTTTCTGAAAATCCATCAATTAAATTCACCCCTAAGGGTAACACAGGCATATTGACCATTTTGAATTTCAAATATCGCAAATTGTCGAGTAATTTTTTTCGTTAGTTTCAAACTTTGCAAGGTGACCCCCGATGTTTATGGTTGATTTAGTAAGAGAATGGTTTTAAGTGTCATTCAGAAAGTTTGAGCAAAAGTGTAAGCCTTTCACTTTTGAGGCGCATTTATTAGGTCTATATCGGATACACATGTATCTGTAGAATGTTTTCCTTAGGAACGCCCCGTTAAACGTGAGCTAATGTATAAAGTTTAAAAATAATTATAATATCAGCTAGACAGTAATCTTCTAAAGCTTTGTTAATCAGATGTAGCTAGTTTAGCCCAGGAGGTTTGTCTACCGTTTAGCAAACGAATTATAGAAGAGGACAGTTCTGTACCTTACTCCTCATTCAGTTGGTCGTATGTAATTCAGTATAAGGCCTTTCTATTTTCATTCCCTGAAAAGCAGATATGATCAAGATTCACTTTTCATAATAGTGACGCCATCGGCTTACTGACTACGCATGCGCAGATTCATAATATACTATGCAAGTAACCGGAAGTGTACCCTACTTTATGGGCGCCGCCATGTTTTTTTTGAGTGTTTGTAAATAAACAAATAAACAAATACGAAATGTGCAAAGTATTATATAACATGCCATTTGTAAAATATATCTCTTTTATTAGCCAGTAAGTATTATTATCCACCTTGTCGCTGATACAAAATATCGTTAATATAACGTATAAAAATAGAAACAGGAGAAAACTGTCGTGCATATGAACGGGGCATATGCAAAGAATGCTGGGATTGAATTTTAGAAAACCGCCCCCTGTGTCAATAATTAGATTCAAAAATTGCCAGTTTTTAGACGGAACGCTCTAGTTTTCAGCTTGCAAGTAGAAGGTGGGCAGTGCGGTTACCATTGCAATGATAATTATTGCATAATACGTCCCTTGATTAACGCAATAGGCTGTTATCATGGTAAAAATTGCCAATTTTTACACATTACAGAAAATCTATACCTGCACTGCTGCAGGGTTTGAGGTCGTGTCGTACGTGAACTGCTTTCATCCGAGGGAAACTGGGCGCGATAGTTGTCATATGAAGTAACAATTAATTATATTTTATCATGAATCAATACAAATAACATTGCCAATCTTAACCCCTGGCGCGACACCAAGGTATAAGCCTATATAATATTATTGTTATGTTTAGGTCGAACGACGCTACTAACTTTAAACAAATTAATTTAACATGCGATGATAATCTGTGCGTGTGTGCAAGTATGTATCATACATGTATCATTTATCACATAGACAGATTCACACACATGCTGTCAGTGTCATCTGTACCATCTTAGTGAACACATTATTATACCTAAGAGATACAATGTATATGCACTATGGACAGCTATACTGCAATTCCCTATACAGTGTTACTGTGAAAAGCTTCTAAATTCTGTAATCAACACACTGAGAATTCGTCTTGATTATAAAATTGACAAATATAAAGGTGACCCTCCCCCAAGGCTAATTTTACAAATGTGACCCTCCCCCATGAGCAGGTTTGTAAAAATGGAAAAAAATGGCCCTTCGCGATTGCTCCGCCCCACACCCCTGTATTACTGAAGGCTCCCTTACCTGCAGTGTGTTACTAAATCTCTTACTTCTCACGGGGAACCGTACAAACGTCGCTGGGGTGTGATAATGTGCTCCATTCCTCCATTTGTAATCTGCGATATTTCCAGTAAAGGCAAATTTTTTCCCTGTCGATTGTCTCTTCTCCTGCCTTTTCCTTGAATCTAGGATCATTTGACCTCACAATGCTGTTATAGTCCACAAACATTGCCTTATCGTCTAACGTGTTGACTACATAGGGAGATTGCACAGTCGCGTGTGGTCTGTTATACGGCGAACGCCGCTGTATGCATTAGAAATGTTTCTACGCATACGGTTGCCTTCGCCGTGAATCGAACCACAAGCGACTGCGGGCGACTGAATGAATGAGTATCTCGCCATATACTAATGAGTATTTTTGCCCCAAATCTGTGGGATATATATATATATATATTATATATATATATATATATATATATATATATATATATATATATATATATATATATGTATGATATATATATATATATATATATATATATATATATATATATATATATATATATATATATATATATATATATATATATATATATATATATATATATATATATAAACATAATCAGCTGAAGGAATAAACTCTAGCAAACGGTCAAGAAATTGAAGCATTGTACTGGGAAGCCAGCCAGTACAACTGGTGCAAACGCCCGAGAAAAGGAGAATGCTGGACTGGGAACCACGACCGAGAACAGCCGAGCGACTGGAGACCAGTGTAACGAATCAGATGAAGAGGCCGGTGAGACGTTGCATAATCAAGTTCCATTCATTCATCCTTTTAATTCACCTGTTCGTCGAAGTGAAGTTCGGCAATTGGTTGCGCCGCCCCTACTTCGCCATACAAACACGGATTTACAACAGATTTCACAGAGGTTTGTAGTCTCAAAAAGGGAAACGATAAACCCAAAATTAAAAATTGAAATGAAATGATATGAAATGAAATCAGAAACTTGGACTTGAACTCTGAATCAAATAGTCGCGATGTGTCCGAGGGTACAATATATACAGCGAAATTATAAAGACTGGGAGTAGGTGCATGGCAAATTGACCTGATGTAGAGGAACGACCGCGTTCAAGGCCACAATCAGTGGACCATAACATTCAAGGGTATGACGTGCCTGACTGTTAATGCCATAAACATGCCCGCTGATTGCTAAATATAATGTCACTAATATTTCGCAAAAACACGGATAAATTTGTTCAGAATTTGATATAACTCAGGAAAGTTTGGATTCGTTGTAGTGCAATGATTGGGATAAAATCTGTCCCCTCGGTCATGTGATGCCGTTACTTCCATTATGGCGATTAGGTGAACTTTTTTCGCGGTAGCCGAGAACAAGGACTAAGAGAAAATGTGTGAGGTAGGAATGAAGGACTCCGAACTGGCGAAACATAAAATACATTAGCGGGTGTTTAATATTCATTCATGCGACATTCCAAGGATATCCGGCAGCAAATGAGGGACATTGGGGCAGGGATTTATAAAAACGTCACGTGATCTGGCATTGAAATGGCAGTAATACACGTCACTGGTGTTTCTTAAGCGCTCCTCCAGATTGTTGTCACAGCAACCGTACTACGACCATAATAAGGCCATAATAAGATTCCGTTAGTCGTGTCTCAAAATGGACGAGAATGCCAGGTTTCTTGCATCTACTATCGAACACGATGGGGTGTGTTACTCCAACAAGTTTAACAGAAAGATGATAGAGAGGCCGGACATTGTCAACTGCCGAGAGGACGATGTCTTCGTTGTTAGCTACCCAAAGTCGGGTAAGTTGAGTTGAGTACTACACAGAGCCGAGCTTTTTGTTGCTTTATTAATCATGTTCCTTCTGCCATTTGTATATTTTGAGCATATGTGGTTACTTATGACAGGTATTCCAAGGTGAAAAACAATTTCAGCGTGATATAAAGCGGTCCTCTCCACGACCCTGACCTCAATCAGTCATACATAGGCACAAAGGTCAACGAACAATTGGGATTTTGACTCGATATCTATGAATCTGGTCCATGCAGTGTTTTGGCTGATCTCCAGCGCACCGACGATACCATTGCCTATTAAATCTACACATCTCTTTTGATAATTTCAAAATTATGTGATCATGAAACATAAGAAATGAAGCATTGAGTCACAGGAAACCTTGCGAGACAGCTCCCGCATATCAAGGTTATTCCCAAGACTTACCGCTCCTTGAAGAACCCTTTTAAAGGCACAGTATGGCCAATAAATGATGCATTAGGCCTGTGGTTACTTCAATCAATCAATTAATTAATTTCTGAATGATTTGCAAACCATTTTATGGATAACAATGATAATCTAACCAGATATGAAATGAAAAATGCCCCCGTGTTTCAGTATACATTGCAATGGGCCCTGAAGCGACCCTTTTCTCCGACGTTATCGCTATGAGTTTGTAACTTCGTAAAAGTCATCAATCAACATCACGAGCAAATTATGTGTAAGTATAAAAATTAATAATTAGCTGAAAAATAGTAATTAGCTGATGTAAGTATGCAGAATGACTTTCACTACTGTTAAATCATAGTATCATAAGTATACATAGCAAGATTCATCACCTTTGGTCCCATAAATCCAGATACACATCCCGATTTGTGAAATTTGTTATAATTAACAGAAGCAAAATGCAAATGGCTTCAATTGCTCTTATGGTAGTATCTCCAACATACACAGCAAGTTTCGTAATCTTTGTTTGAGTCAAATTATATACATGTCCCTAACAACGAATATTAGATAAACAAATGAGCAGTAGTATTCTACATGACTGTGAAGTCTGTCATATGACTCCTTGATGACACTGTCTTTATGAGAATATCTGACTTCTGAATGAATTATTATGCACATTAGTGCAATTATTAATGCAAGCCACGTCCATCAAAAATCTAAGCAGTTCTTGCTATTCCTAAGCAGATTCATATACCAGATTTGATTCCAATCTGATAAGCAATTCTTCAGATACAGTGCTGACAGACAAACAGCTGAGTTACTGGCTGGCCAAGGCGTTCACCCAACGATCTACGCAACAGCCTGCCTTTAGCGTGATGGTCTGCTGATGTTTTGTCCTTCAGTTTATTATATATTTTGATACTTATATGCCCTCATATTTGAAGCAAGTCTAAGCAGGCAGATATCTTTTTGGAATATTTGGTGGCCCTGAAAAGGGCCGTTTTGATTTGTGAGCGACCAATGACCACTCTGAATCAGAGCTTGGAGCCTCTTCTAAGTGTCCTAGTTCGGTACGGGCAAACTGAAACGTTGTTACATTTTCGAAGTGCATGTAGACTAAAAATGCAGCAACAGTACCAGATACATGTTCAAATACGTCCCTGAACTCGGTTCACTTGAGGCGAAATAGCTGATAATGAAGCTCACTCAGAATTCTTGTATTCCCCAAGGGAACTGAAAACTCTGGTTGTTGTTGTTGTTGTAGTTGATGTTGTTGTTTGTATTGTTGTTTATGTTGATATATTAATCATGTTGTTATCGACCAATAACACTCAACGAACGTAACTATTGTGTTGTTGTTGCTTCAAACGTAGTGTAGATGTCCCAAGAAACACTACAAGGACGCTATCATTATTTGACCCGATGCAACTCTCACCTAGCGTACACTTTCTACCTATTCTTATAGGTAGAGAGAGTACATGGGGAGAGAAAAGTAATGAACATGTTTTATAATCATGATAGCCGTAGAGGCAAGATGCCAGATCAAAGTCATTGAAGTATGATTTTTATAAACTTTGGGCAAAACTATTGAACTCGAAATGTATTTTTTTTCATTTGGTAATGGACATTTACTTTATAAACTATATCATTGTTGTAACTTAGTCATCGCAATGACTAGGACATATATCGAGCGGATACGTAGACATAATAATTGCTAAATTCAGTGTTGTTTGCTAATTAACGCAAATAATACGCAAAATATGTAACTTTATTTAAACTCCCCGAATTCTAGCCAAGTTAGGTTTTGCGCCCCCCCCGCCCATGGCAACTTGTTCAGGCTACGGCCCTGGATCATTGCCACATTCCCGATATTTATTGAGATAGCCGCTATTCGTCTAGGGAAAGGAGGGGTTTCCGGCACTCTCACTGTACATCCCAATTATTAAAAGACTGTGTTCTCATGAACTGGTATAGTAGCAATATCTGTCTGCCTTTTCAGGAACCACGTGAACGATAGAGATGGCATCGTTGGTTATGAATGGAGGAAACACAGAGATCAATACTGCTGCCCGTCAACAAGAGAGACACCCGATGTTAGAGGCTGGATTCAAATTTCCTTTCTGGTATTTAACATCAATGTTATGATTAATCACAACTCTTTTTATAAAGCCAATGCACAATGTCACAAGCCCGAAAACCAATGTGACCCCTATGTATTCAAAACTATATTTATACATCCCCTTCCTCGTAAGTACACCTGCTGATCGAGAAACACCGCATACATCACAACCTGAACAGCCGGAATCAAGGTTTACTTATATGTAGAAACATTAAGTGATACCAGTTTTTGTGCTCTAAATCACCTGCGATTTGTTTTCAAAACAGTCGTCATCGAAATTAAAATGAAATTAAATGAATTACGTAAACCTTTGCTCAAACTTTCCTCAAGCGAATTTCAACTTTTCCCTTTCAAAATCAAAAATAAAAATAAAGGTTGAGTATGCAAATTTTGCTACTAGAGAAACAAATTGCCCAATATTTACCAATATTTGAAATTCAAAATCGCCACCATCCATTTGTTATCTCTAAGGAGAGAAATAAAGTTATCGAATTTCGCAAAGCTACGCTGGTGAAAAATTGATTTACTCCAAGAGTGTCAAAGCGGACCCCCGCGAGTGATAGGCCAAATCGAAAGTTGAAAAATTTGAGAATCCGAATAACTGTCCCCAGCCGCGTTCTGCCTTAACATTTTTAGTGAATTAGGGGAATTGTCAGCAATAATTGACATGATACTTGTTATTTTAAATCTCTAATATTCATCGAAGCAATTGGATTACACGAAAACTGCTCTCTGATTGTTTTAGGTTTTCTTTAGCAGTAAGTCTTCTAGTATTACTCAAACCTATATTGCCAAATGCCATCATGGAGCTATCATTCATTAAGAGGCTGCTTATAATGCACAAACTTGGTTTTAAGAGTGGAGACGGACTCAAGCAGATGGAGAAAATTCAACCACCAAGGCTTTTGAAGTCTCACTTGCCGTACCACGCCTTCCCAAGTCAAGCCCTCCGAAAGAAATGTAAGGTGTGTACCATCATCACTTACCTTGAAGGCATCAATCATTCTTTATCTATGTATGTATGTATGTATGTATGTATGTATGTATGTATGTATGTATGTATGTATGTATGTATGTATGTATGTATGTATGTCGTATTATTACACTATCACTGAAACTTTATAGATATCCACCTACATATGCATCTGTTTACTGTTCTGAGTAGTACGTACCTGTTTATTAATGGAACTTGAATTTGTCTTTGTCTATTTCCTCGTCTTCTCTTATTTTATTAGTGTGTTTCTACTTCATACTTCTTGCAGTTGACCCATCTGTAGATTTCATGTACCAACGCTGTCTGTGTGTGTAATTTTAGATGAAACTGATTATCACCAATTCAACAAAACATACTTGCTTTAGTTAATTGCCTAGCTATACAGCTGAACTCTTTCGGGAGACTGTAATGAAAGCTTCAGTGCAAAGAAAGCAATGTACCGACTTCAATCATATGTGACAAATTGTTACTGTGCGTGGAAAACTCTACGAAAAGTAGGTAGGACTGAAATAAAACCACACATAAGTTTTCTGATATACTTCCCGAGCAGATCTTATATGTCGCCCGAAATCCTAAGGATACAGGCGTGTCGTTTTTTCATCATATTAGAAGGAGCATTGTTCGGAGGGGCTACAAAGGATCTTGGAACGACTTTTACAAGCTCTATGTAAATGACAAAGGTATGATGTCTCTTCGGGTCTATGATAAGGCAGCAAACTGTACTTCACGTCGCAGAAAATACATTAACAATCTTACTTGTCCATCATATAAATAATCGGGACCAAAAGAAATTGATTACATGATCATCAAAAACACAAGGACTTCTTAAATTGAAACGTAATTGAGGTTGACAATGTTATGGCAGCTTTATGTTGATTTTCTATGTTAATCAGCTGGACAGCTGATCCATAGATAAGCTATGTTCTGCGGTCGGCTTGTTTCACAAATGCGCTAAAATTCTCCTACTGATTAAACCTGTAAACGAATGATGTGCTATCTTACTGGTTCTCCGGTCTAGCAGCATGTGGCTTGGCCAATTTCGAATCAGAGTATGATTAATAGAAGGAGACTGGAATCCATGCATTGAATAGCCAATCACATCACGTCCCAGCTTTCTTCGTTGATATGATGAGAACTTCGACTATCAACAGAATGGTGACTGCGATTCAAATTTCCAAGTGCCTGAAAATTACACTGAACAAAGGCAAACAAAAAATTCAGTAATCGTCCCTCATTACTGATGTGCTCATGATTTTCATAGAACCAGAAAGAAATTTGAAAATTACTATCATGAACGACTTTTAGTACCATGGCAAGGAAAATGACCAAAGAGTTGTCAAATGTGAAGTAAAGAAAGGCGACCTTGAACGCTGCACGATGACAAGAACTGAGCTTTAACGTTTGTACAAAAACTGCCATGTTTTAAATGTAAATCTTTTCTGGTGATTTAACAGTGTGGTATGGAAGTTGGTTTGATCACGTGTTGACATGGTGGCAGCATAGGAACGACGAAAACGTCTTATTTCTGAAATACGAGGATATGAAAAAGGTGGGTACCGCGATAGAGTCCAGTCGTCATTTCGCATGCACGCAACTATAAGAAACATAATGATTTACCTTGGAACAACCATATCGAACGCTTTTAGCCACCCGCTGACACTTTATATTAACTAGGTTCAACAAAACTGATCAGTGAGCTGTTGTCCTAAATTCTACTGCATTCCAGACTTCTCTAAATAACTAACTCATTGAGAAATGTCATTCTTGTCATTATCAATTGTATATCACATTATAAACATGTTCGCTTCCTTTGAATGTTCCATTGATTATCACTAGTTAGGTCATCAAAATGTACTTATAATTGGAAGCATATACTGATCGCCAATACTTGGAGATATATACGTATATGTTTATGAGTTTGAGACTCGGTTAGTCCAGCGTAGCAGACTCACTGTCGAAGTGAATTCGAGACTCTAGCACGGTGCTGTGGTCTTGATCCAGGCACTTTACTCCCTATTGCTCCATTGAGTAATGGGTTATGGGTACTTTATCCTGTAAATAGGCATTGACCTGTCTGATGATGGATTGAATAAAAAAAAACTAGACAAAGGAAATATCAAACTTACTCCAACCAACTTCTACACGAGACCTAATATACCTAAACACCCATCACATCTTTAATCGATATAGTTGATTTAATTATATACTTTATGGTATGGTTGATATTATGTTTTATGTTGTCATCTGAAACAGCAAATATAGCGGTTTTCTCTCCTTAACAGGCCGCGAACATGACAACTTACGTCATACAAATGGAACCTAAACTTCATCTGCGTCAAACAGCGAAACATTCGAGTATTAAAATGCTAAATGAATGAAGGAACACGTGGTTCGTTACCGTGTCTCATTCATTATATATTGTACATTTTTCATCAGGATCCTAGGGGTGCTGTCAAGTCGATTGCTGATTTTCTGGATGTCAGTTTGACCGAGGATACGATTGATAACATTGTTGAGTTTTGTTCTTTTAAGAAGATGAAGGAAAACAAGGCTGTTAATATTTCCCTCCTGGTCGGTGAAAGAGTCAAGCATGAATTCGTCAGAAAAGGTAAAAGACAGTACATTATGGACTGATAACAGAATAAACAATAATCTTCTGTTTCCCGTTCTCTGAAAAAAAAGAAAAAAGGTACTTTATATTTAGGGTTCCAGAAAAACCTATAGCACTCTATGTTGGTGGATACAAGGGTTGATTACCACGTGCATTGCCTCGCTATAAGTATCACATATGGTCACGTACCTGACTTAGGAGGACCAGTGGTCATCACAAGCTTTCCCTCTTACGTAAAAGATCAGGATATTTTCCTTTAAATCAACATATTTATACATTGGTTTATTTGAAGACGGGGATACAAACGAGAGAGTACAGTGACACGATGGAAAAATCGTACAAGGAAATGATAAGTGTACACGAAATGAGTTCAAGCTGCTGTCACTGGCATTTTTAACTTAGAAAAAGTTGAAAAGTTGCGTACCAGTCTTCATAGAAGTGTAGTCACGGTAACAGCCTACATCGTTATCGCTAATCACCGGCCATAGTCTTTGATGAAAGAGTTGTTTCATATATTTATATATTTATATTCTTAATCTGCTGTGACATTAAGGTGTTGACGCTTCTTCAATTTTAGTAGAAAAACCTTACGGTGGCGACAATTACATTTTCTCCATGAGTTGCAAACTAAGTCTACAAAGCTTCAGGATAAGCTAGGAGTTTGATGACGTCATTAAGAGTCATCATATCCGCCAAAAGTATGCATTCTGCCTCGAGCGAAATAAAGACTAATTATCATGGCCCCGTGTGTATACTATCAGGAAGTATACGTATTTTGCTTCGCGTCGCTCATTGGGAAATATAACGATATAGCAGTTGGAACTGTCACTTAGATACTATTGGCATAAATACAATACAATAATGTGTTAATTCCAACATGCTCTTCAAAATAGGGTATGTTGGTTTGCTTTACTTTCCAAAAGCTTTCATATCGTGTGCGCCTCGAGAGTGAAAGACTGAGCTTTTGCTCAAACCTTTTCAATAAAACTTTCAACCGTGCTCTTACCAAATTAAGAATAAAAATCAGGGGTCACCGTGTGCAAAGTTTTGAACTAAAGATATAAATTGCTAAGCATTTATCGATACTTGAAAAAATTAAAATGGCCGCCATATCCATGTGTTAACTCTATGGGGGAAAATATAATTACAACTATACAAGTTTTTTCTTGCTCAAAGAGCTTAAAAATTACCCCTAAAAGCGGAAGACAAAGAAAGTAATGTAAAAGTTTGAGATTCCGAATATCTGTCCCTAACATGTATTACGAAACAGTAAGAGCACTAACGCTGAAAAAATGGAATTTGGATGAATAATGTTGTAAATATGTTGCTATATTGCCAGGGTCTGTTGATCTGTGGAAATTACAGTGCAACCTGTCACTTCCTTGTATTTCAGGTGTGGTTGGTGATTGGATGAACTTTTTCACGGTGGCCCAGAACAAGGAATACGAGAAAATATACGAGGAAAGAATGAAAGGCAGTGGACTGGACTTCGAGTGGTGACCTTTGACCGTGTTACGCGTGACTACATAAACTACAACGATTAAAAGTCGAGATTTACAATTTACGACGTAAAGCTTTGACTGATCCTAAGAGAATCTCATCGATCTCCTGAACTGTCGAATACTACTGAACGCGTATAGTATTTAAATAGATATTCTTTGCAGTTTTCCATAGAGTGAACTATAATTCACACCCCTCTAATACAAGTTGTGCAGATCAACTAGGTTTTTTTGTTTTTGTTTTGTTGTGTTTTGTTTTGGTCATCACGGGCTTTGCATTTTGACAAACAAGTATATTCCAGTGAATACTAAACTGAGAAGTACTTTTAGATAGATATTTTGTTTACGAGGAAAGTATTTGCGTTCTAGAAATGACGAGTACGATATTTTGACTGTACGTCATAACATATCGTTACGATACCTAGCAGATACCGGCTTAAATGTTGATTTTTGAGATGTCCTTTCCGCCCCTCAAATTATTTTATCAACAAGAATTAATTCCAGTCAAACAAAAGAGCGAGTACAAAAATAGATTACAATTTAGTACGTTAAAGTTTGCTACGTTGAAGTGATTGCTCAAACCATACAGCTTTAATAACACTGGCCTTATCTAGTAAACCTTAGGTTTTCTGTCCTTGCTTGCCAGTAGATGAAAGTAAAACTATACATATATGTTACTTTGAAATAAACATTAGGAATAAAAAAGAGACAGAAGACATGTGTTGTTTAATCACTTCTCTGACATAGACGATATATTCAACCTCTGTCCTGATGTCTCTGCTTGTAGGACGCGGTTTTCATCGTCTTCCTGAATAAGATCATTTTTAAATCTTTCTCCATCCAGCTTATCGTTGATTGGTCCGTGAGCAACGCCATCAAGGGCATCAAACGGAGATTCACCACTTTCTATGTGCGGACGGCGTCCTCTATGATAATAAGTTGCGTTATTACAACGGTTGACACCAGAAACGCCGACTTTGTCAAAATTCGTCAGATTTCTTTAATATTTTTCATTTTATCGTGACATGAGTATGTTTTTTAGACAGCAGAGAGACTTCCACATTGAACTGAATGTAGGATATGTGTTTATTTTTCGACTAGAACGGCAGTTTTATTTGCAGGCAGGACAAGTCATACCTTTGTGGATTGCTAGTCAACGTATCAGAACGTCGGAGCGTACAATAATAGCATAAACTAAAATATATTGTTGACCCAATGTCATAAACAGAGTCCTTTTTCGTAAAGACCTATTGTGTTCCCATGTGTTTGACACAAACGCAATGTTTTCCTGCGCGAGCGAGTTGTCTAAGATAAGTAAGGTATCGATCTTGAGAGCAAGCTAGAAAGCGATTACATAGAACTCTGCCATAAAAACGGTTATCGCTGCTTATCTGTGTACACGGAGAGAATTCTAGAAGAAGCACAAATTATTAAGGATATGTACATTATCAAACGATTTGATCCTAGGAATCTTTAAAGTCTTTTTACCGAAATTGATCATAAAAGAGTTACAAGATCCAAGATGCAAAAATTGTTAGTGGTTCCTGCAACAAATAAGGATTTTTATCGAAAAGGCTTTACTGTAAATAGTGCTAATCAGTGGAATAATGTCGATTAAAATATAAGATCTAGTAACTCATTAAGCAGTTTTAAAACTGCCTACCTGAAAGCTTATTGGGTATAATTTTTTGTGTTTCTAAGTTTTAGTTTTCTTGTTAAATTTGTTTTTGTTATCTAGTGTGATTGTGCATTTTTTCCCCTCCTGTGTGCAGGTGGTAACTCCTGGCCACTTTTTTCTGTGCATTGTATTGTTCTAGCTTTGTTAGTTATGTTTCATGTTGTTCTGCTTTGTATCAGTTTGTATGTTCATTTGAGGGCCCTGGGGAAGATAAGCATCTTTACTGAAGCTTACCAGGCTACCCTCGTTAAACAAGGTTTAATAAAATAAAATAAAAAATAAATCGTGTTCTATGAGCCTAGTATGGTAATACAGACAGAAAATGGAGATATTATCGTTGTCAGAAAGGCGGCTTCAATTCGACGTTACTTGTTTACTTTAATTTGTTTTCTCTCAATCTAACAGATGCACAAATTGCCTTTTACATGTGATTCGATATTTTATTCAGTACTATAGGCCATTGGCCTTCATGTACACTGTATCTTCATAGTTTACAGAAAGAACATCTTGTCACTTGATATGACACCTTAAATAAAACAAAAATCATGTTTTCAAAAACATTAACTATGTTCATTTAGAAGATTCAGGTGTTTTTTCAAGAATGTAGGATATCTTTCCTACATTTTCTAAAGTGTTTGGATTTTCTGACCGTAATAGTGAGAGGAATTTCCATTCGCTTACAGGCAAGTAATAAAATTGACAAATGAATCTAAATGATGTGCTCATATTTCGGACATGCAAGAATAAAGTGATATTCATTCTCGATACAATTGCAACCAAATGGACATAATCTCTGTACACGTACAATGCCAAATTCTCTACCCTTTCCAATAAGGAGGCAATATAATGATAATCTAAGACGTGATAATGCATTTCGGTATATAATATTTGGGATATATTTATAACAAGTTATTTTCACATGTCAAGTGAAGTTTAAATGTAAAGTAAGTACCTGACTTTGAACTTTGTTATATATCAGAGTGCCACACTTGCATCGCAATATCACATCTCTGTTTAAATTGTTGAAGAAAAACACCATTATTAATCACTTGTTGGTTCAACCAAACCTCACCAAAACTAAAGTTACAAAGCAAGTTTTAAAAGTATAATGCAGATAAAACCTTTCTCTGCTCTATCATATTGATATTCCTAACTATCTTTCACAATTTCGGGGCAGTCATCCTGTAAACGTAAAATTTGCATGTCTATATGAACTCTAATATGATTTCTTCCAAGTTCCCCTATTCATATTAAACCCCAAAACAGACTTACAGAATTTATGATGCATTTTTTCAATTTCTACACAATTGTCGGTTTCATATATAGCACTAGCATAGAGGAGAACATGAAGGATTTTACAATCAAAATGATGAAATGCTAAATTAGCTTGAACTCTATCGTATTTGTAAAGCGTTTGTTCTAAACTAAACTAAACAATGCTTTCTCAGCTTGAACAGATATATATTTGTGTGTTTTACACCAAGTACCAGAACTAGAAGATATAACACCCAACTAATCATATTTTGGAACAACTTCAATTCTTTGGCCTCGCCAGAACCATTTCTCGGTTTTCTTCAATCCCCTACTTTTCGGAACACAATTATTTTAGTTTTGGTAAGATTCATATTAAGTCTGCATTCTTCAAAATAAACAGCTAATCGGTTGGGGAGACGTTGCAATGGGAGTACTTTGAAATAAAAGCAAATCATCTGCATATAAAAGATACAATAGTTTTAACATACTAGAATGCACGACTGTTTCAGTACCTTTTTTCAGTGCCTCCTTAAGTCATTTATGTTCCGAAAGGTTCCAACGTGACGCAGAGGAAAGACTTCAATAATAAGCATGTGTCATTGTAATTGTGTTTATATACAGTAATAATATTAACTCGTTAATGACCGTGTATAATTTTATTTTACTATCTCTGTTGTTCTATAGCAAGCTTTTCTGAAAGGTGTACATAAAGAGGCAGTAGTAACTTCTCAATAGATAACTTTAAACCATATCACGCCATATAGAAATAATCAGTATCATAACACCAGACAATTTCCATAAATATTGATGTACGGTAAAAATATTGTGAAAGTAAATTCAAGCATGCAAAATTTCTGTTTTCGAATAATAATGGCAATAAGCGTGTGTTATAGAATAAGAACCTAGCTGTTTAATACTTCAAAGTTTAATATTTAAGGGCAATATAAAAACAAAAGTGATTTGTTGATCTTTACGTACTTTCAAACTTGTGAATTTCTGAAATTTCTGGATCACGGCGAAAAATACTGAATAAAATCACTGCACTCCCATTATTCAATTGCTATTCAATAGCTTGGCAGGTCGAGCGAGATCCTTTGCGGTTTCGTCCTAGGGCACAAATTTTTAATCACAGTATGTTGTGCCTATACAGTTACAACAGGTCAAAGGATCACCACTCAAAGTCCAGTCCACTGCCTTTCATTCTTTCTTCGTATATTTTCTCATATTCCTTGTTTTGGGCAACCGTGAAAAAGTTCACCCAATCACCAACCACACCTGAAAGACAGCAAAAGAAACAGGTAAAGTCTTATTTCCTGAGATCCATGGAACGATAAGATCATGAAACATACATGCCATAATCCGTCCATGGTTACATTTTAAGCATCGACTAACGACACGTGCCATTTGACTTTACATTTTACACGCCAACTTTTCACTATTCCGTATTATTCAAATGAAGTTTTACTCCGACATATATTCAAAGTCAAATCACCTTTTGGGTTTTTACCTTGAGATAATAAACAGTCTCAGCCACCGGCACTTAGCATATTTCGTTGATTGTCATTAGATTTCAGTTGTAGAATAGATTAAAGGGTTACCTTATTTAACAAAGAATGTATTTGATAATCGGATACTGACATCTACTGTTCAGTAAACCACAGAAAAACACATAAAATCTATCCCGATCGAAATTGTTGTACAAATTTACGCTATTCTTCAGCTTCTGTATACTAAAGTTTGAACTCTTTGAGAAAATTCAATTTTGCCACCTTTTCTTTGGTGATAAACGAAGAATAATAGAATTTCATAATAGAATCTCTTGAGCCTGCGGCTCGTGTGAGACAAAATATCCCCAACTTGTGTGAAAAAGCTGATCCCAGGTCCTTGGTATGTGAGATTCTTTTTCTCACATGACCACAAAATGCGTTAAATTCACATTGGACACGTACAACATTGTCAAAAATCGTGACAACTCTGTCGTCTGCCACTGTACTCTGACCTGCTTACTTTGTAGTATCGGTCCGTGTGTTACTCGTCGAGCCATTGGATAACATTTTGCGCGTGGAACGAAACCGACTGTTTATCATCCAATCAGAGCTCGTGTAATATTTACTGCGAAGTGTGGGACGATTTCTGAGAGTGTGGGATCGATTTTTCCCACACCGTCGATCCCGCACTCCCTGCGGCCAGGAATGTAAGAATAATAGAATCCCACACCCCAATGGGTTGGGATGGAATGTCTCACACTCGTTGGGGAATTCTGTCTCACACGAGCCGAAGGCGAGTGTGAGACAGAATTCCCCAACGAGTGTGAGACATTCCATCCCAACCCATTGGGGTGTGGGATTATTTTTCTCACGTCCCTCCAATATCTTTAGAAAATTGCATTTTATTGTGGTAGGTTTATACTATCAAAAACCAGCACACGATTGCACTTGTTTCATTTGTATCATTCCGCAAAGAAAAATGAAGTTCCGTTCATTGATGAGCATATCAAACACGTTAACATGTACTAGTATATTACCGATATGGCAATTTTGTTTTGTTGGTCAGCCACAAAATTCTCCAGGTCATCTGAGGAAAATGTTGCGAAACAGCTCTGGTGGCCATCTGTTGATGACATTGCGTGAAAGCTGTCGTCTGCTACAGCCTCGTGTGCAAATGGCTCGCTCATCGAAGTCTTTCGCTAACTGTATCGCTGTCAAGTCAGTTCCTCTCCAGAAAATATGTCGACGAGCGTAAATAGCCGATAGGTTTGTAATGGCCTGAATTCTCCCGTTACAACATAAAAGCGGTCATCCTCCGTGTATTTGTTGCCGACGCCACGCTGACCGTACTCAAATCTAGAACAACCTGTTCACTCTGCGGTTCAGTCGTCTGTCCCCTATAGTGCCAGTTGTACATTACGCGATGTTCTATTCGTCAAATAATTCGTACAGAGAACTAGGCGCTGAGCAGAATTGACCAATCAACATACGTTTCACATACGAGGTGTTCGGTCGCGCAACAATACAGAGTGTGAGAACAAATTGTTCTCACACTGTGTTCTCACACTCCCAGCGCACTGGGGACGTGAGAATAAATATTTACCGAATAGTTGACAAAGAGAAGAAGACCATCGTACCTGTCAAATATCAGTACATTTCGGGTAAGTTTTGTTTGATAAAATATAATGAAAGGTGACATGTGGTTGTCATTCCTTAAATATTGCGGCAAAATTTAATTTTTCGACTTGCGCATTACGGAGACGACAGTTCCTTTGTAAGCGTCGGAGAGTGACACCTAAGGCAAAATGCATCTCGGCGAAAGACATTCATACTCCTAACTTTAACAACATGTTTTTGATCGACAACTTATGGGGGGGGTTCATTTTGAAGCTCTTGCAGATTTCATCCGCGTATTTTAAGGAAACCGAAACTTTAATTTTTTCCAATAGAGTTAATACTGTGACGTACGGCGGCCATTTTCAATTTAAAATGTCAGGAAATGCTGTCTGATTTGTTTCTATGGTACCGAATTTCGCACGATGGCTCCTGAGTTTTATCTTTTGTTTAATTTCGAAAGGGTTTTAAGTTTCTATGAGAAAATTTATGCAAAAGTTTTCATTTGAAGTTTTAGGGGCCCATTAACATATGAGTACTTTACATCGAGCTGAAAGTCATCGACGGCACCTTACATTCATTCGCCGTATGTGATCTGGTGCTCATTCAAGACTCAGATACACTTCCCGAGATACATATGTACCGATTTTAATATGGACATATCCTTGATTTTATTGAGCTGCACGACCTAATACACGAAGGTATGAGTAGTGTAGTGATTCCCTAAAATGGTCAATATGCCCCCATAATCGTTGTTGTGAGGTAGAAGTCATCATACTGCAGTGTCTATCCCATGTCATTTGTATTCACTGATATAGTGTGCTGTCATCGTTCTTAAAAGCCTTTTGTTCAGCATGTTTTTCTTATTTGGAGAGAGAGAGAGAGAGAGAGAGAGAGAGAGAGAGAGAGAGAGAGAGAGAGAGAGAGAGAGAGAGAGAGAGAGAGAAAGAGAGACAGAACAGACAGAGAGAGACAGACAGACAGAGAGAGAGACAGAGATTTTTAAAGTCGCAACCATTTTCAAAGTCAGTACGTGCAGATGTTTTTGTCGTTTATCCTACCTTTTCTAACGAATTGGTGCTTGTCTTTGTCACCGATCGCAAGGGAAAGATTGACATTTTCGTTTTTCTTCATTTTCTTGAAAGAACAAAATTCAACAATGTCATCAATCGCATCATCGGTCAAACTGACATCCAGGAAATCTGCAATCGACTTGACAGCAGCCTTAGGATCCTGATGAAAAAATCCAATATACATTTATGAGACTTAATGACGAACCATTGTTCTTTTTATATTTATTTGCAACTCATTATTTATAACGTAACGTTGTAACTGTCGAGGTCAAAGTAAACATAAATGGTCACTCAAGTAACAGGTGGAATAAATTATTTTGATAAAGGATATTATGTGTTCAGGCAGAACGCTTCTCATGTACACTTGATTCTAAGTCTGCTTTGGTTGGACCATGCATTTAATAGTCTTTTCTGTCTTTTCTAGAGAGTAAACATTTTGCCCTCCAATCTTTCAAAAAAGTTCAGATACTTTTACTTTTAAATTTGAACAAACTGACAACATGAGTAACGAGAGCGGATATCTTGACTGATTTATGTACAGTGGCTAATACAATACGTATCATGTCGTGAAGTCATTAAGAAATGCACTTGCTTGGATTGAATGAATTGAGCACAATCGCTCTTTGATGATGTGTGTCTGTTGTATCGGTCACATTCAGTACTGTTAGTTTGAAACAACAACTAGCCAAACAACCTATTCCAAGGTAAAGCTGACACTTGAAAATCTTTCTCAGTACAGACCTTTTTCATGTCTTCGTACTTTAAGAAAAGGATGTTTTCATCGTCTCTATGCTGCCACCACGTCAAGACGTGATCAAACCAACTCCCATACCACACTGTTAACACGACAGAAGTAGGGAAAGAGACACCCCTTTAGAATTATGGTCATATAAATTTTGCTCTTTATGTCTAAATGTTAAAGTCAATGTTTAAGTTGATACAGTGCACTACATTTATTCCATCACTTTTGTCGACCTTGTTACGTTCACTGTCTTTCCAATATAGTAAAACGTACGCTTTTTATCTTCACAGATTTCGATGAGGTTTAATTCTATTCATTTCTTTATTATTATTAATTGATATCTGACTTTGTTTGTTAAAAAATTGAACGGCCTTCACAAAATGTCGGCTTCTGATCGAAAACTTTCTTATCACCAAAGGAAGTTGAAACAAGAATCTAACAAGATTTGAAATATACCGTAAATTTACCGTTTGAATTCGACGAAAATTTTTGGCAGCGCAAACTATATTGTGCATGATGTTGTGACATCGAACAGGCTACATAATCCTGCTAAGACTTGACACCCAAGTACACAAAAAATGATACTGGATATGTTTACACAGAATAAAGTTCTTTGGCCACTTTAAGGAAGCAAGTCGACAGCGTGTATATGCATCAGTATGTTGTTAATCAACATAAAATTAGGAATATGAAGTTCCTCAGTGTGTCATATTGTTCCTGACTACATTTGATAAAGTTAGTAACTTATTATTAAGGTCCTATAAGGATTGCCTTACCTTTGTCATTGACGTAAAGCTGGTAAAAGTCATTCCAAGATCCCCTGTAGTCCAGTGGAGGAACCCCCAGACTACAGTGATAGAAATATGACACTCCAATATCCTTTGGGTTCCTGGCAACGTAAACGATCTGCTCGGGGAGTTGATTACAAAAATTATACGTGAATTTGTTTAATTCTACCTACTGGTCATAAAATCGCTTACTCATCAAAACAACTTGACAATAAAGACAAAAAAAAAAATACAAACTACCGAACACGGACATGAAAGGAAGCAGGCTAAGGAAATAGATCTTGAAACAGACTGATATGCAGGCAGCTGTATTGAACCATAGAGGGAGGAGTGATAAATTCATACCTACCCCCTCTACCGACTTACGTGCCTAATTAACTACGCTCTTATTCACTCATTTGCTTACTTACTTGAACATAGTGCAAATGGATAGACAGGCGGTAGAGGCAGTCATTGTAAAGTCATTAAACGAGGTAATTTATGATACAATGACGTTGGCAAAATTATTGTCCCCATTCACACGAACTTGGAAATAGAGTACCAATTAAGTAACTTCGAGTTGGAAAACAAGAGGGTAAGAAATACTTGAACGCACCTTGCATTTTTTACGGATAGCTTGACTTGGGAAGGCGTGGTAAGGCATGTGAGACTTCAAAAGCCTTGGTGACGGAAGTTTCTCCATCTGTTTGAGTCCGATTCCAGACTCCAAACCAGCTTTTTCCATGACAAGTAGAAAGTGAATGAAACGTAGCTTTATGATGAACTCGGGTAATATAGGTTTGAGAAATTTGAGGAGATGTACTATGCATCGCAACCTGCAGTAGGAAAGCAATCTTCGTGTTATAAAACTAACAGCTCAGTAGCAAATTGTTGTTGACAGTGTGGTAAGTTTGTTGATGCCTTTAAGATGAGGAAATATTTACTGTTCAAATGTTTTATCTAGTGCATAAAGAAATCCTTTGAAGACAGTAATGTTTCCGGGAGATGATATATTTATCAGAGCGATGTGCAAGCATAATGTTTGGAAAAATTACTTTGATTCTCTTCGACGTCTTTGACATACTGCGTTATTTAAAGAATATGATGTGTATCTACCATATTGGAAGTATGAAATTGGCCTCGATCATTGGGTTTCTCGCTTGTTGAAATGCAGAAGTGTTGATTTCCGTGTTTCCTCCATTCATAATCAACGATACCATCTCTATCGTCCATGTAGTTCCTACAATTGCAGATAGGAGATGAGTTATCAGTAGTAAATTAGAACAAGGTGGAATATGAGTAAGCCTTCATTTTCTAAGAAAATGTTGTTATTCTTATAAATCTTGGTGGCATAGTATTATTCTGAAATCAACTTTTTCACCTGGTAGTCTTGATGGACAACAATTTTCAATAATAATAGTCCGAATAGGACATCTGGATCCGGTTACCGAGTCCTCATGGCCATATGGCTAATATTAAATTGCTTGATCACTAATTGTGAGCAGCAAGCAAACAACCAAACAAAATAAAAAAACCAAAGCAACCGACCAACCAATCAAACAATGAATACCCTACTCCAACATCATCCCTCTTCTGGTTGAACTTTTATGCAGTCAGCCAAGCAACACCTTGACTTTGCATGAACGCTCTTTCACGTCGATATGGACAACCATTCTTAGATTTTAGTATTCCCAAAGCAAAGCGCTAATTTCAATTGTTGGTAAACATTTTTTCAGCAAATAATCATCCTTAGTAGAGTTCAGTATTCGAATTTAGTTACCACTAGTGCACTGTTTTTGCGGCAGGAAGAATCATCGGAAAAATGTGCAACCCTCCAGGTCTTAGCTCATGCCTCTTTCCGCCATCGGCGTTTGAACTTTCAAGATCCTAGTAAAAAACCTGTTGACATGAACATTAGTCGATGGCAACATCTATTTGTGTCAGAGTTACTCACTTTGGAATGGCGTAGATTAACCTTAACGTTGTCCTTCAATCTGTATGGTTATGTCAAAACTGAACATTTTCAAGCTGAAAAGCCAGCATCGATGAGAGATCAAACACTTAGTCGCGCATTTGAAAGTACTGATTTAGTCATGTAAGGTTTTTCAAGCCATATACGTGTATGTTGCCAGTGTTTTGCTATTGACACAGCCTCATCCCCAGGCGTAGCCAATGGCCAAGCATAGGCTTGCGACATACACACAGGGCTAGGGTTGTTAATTCGGGGGCTGGTGGGCCAATTATAAAGCGTTCAAACAGTTAGACAAGCCGTTAGTTTTGCTTTCACTTGTTCAACAGAAATGCGGATTTTCAGGTAATCAATGAATTGATAAATGCAATATTCACGGAATAAGAAGCTGTCGAATAGAAGAAGTCGTTATAAGAAGCGGAAAATGATGTTGTCACGTGGTATGTATCAACAAACCTATTGAAACATACATGACTGAAGTATTCAGCTTAGCTATTAGAAGACTAAAGTTTAATTCATTGACCACACTATGCCTACGATTTCTTTGTCAAAAGTTCATCTAAGTACTAGATTAAATCCCGGTATGAAATACACGATTTCTCAAGGTACAACATGAAGGAATGAATGTATTCTGTTGTCTTGTGGGGGCGCTGTAGGGAGTAACTCCCACAGCATGTCGAACTGTCCAGTTGTCTGTTTGTCGAAACAGGCTGTCTGTGTGTACTGTGCATTTGTATCACTGACATATGAATTTAAAATGACTCTAATTCATTCATCTACGATAGTATATACATAATAAGGCTTTGTTGAGAAGTTGAATATTTTGTCTTTCAGCATGCTATAGAGACATGGCAAAACACTGTTGTTGATGCATTGAAAACATATAAAAAACTTAGACTTGTTAACATTTTTTCCAAAATAAAAGTCATGAAATGCGATAAAATGATTCCTGAATATGTTAAATTATTATTGACATTAGAGCCGTTGAATGACATACCATTGTGGAGTGCGGTTTTCAAATATTCAGACAAGTATTGGAATTTCAGAGCATGTTTAGAAATGCGACGTGATACCTCTGCCATTTGTAATGGTTTTGACTTCCTATGTGATGCAGTCTGTTAACGTGTGTACATGCTAGCTTATTGTGATAGTGTATGCCAGAAGGGACGAACGCGCTCACGCCAGCGCCCGCAGTCGGGTACAATTGTACCCTGGATACTTCAAAGTACTTGGAGCAAAGTCAACATTTTCAATAAACTGGTTAAGGGTGTGTCAAAAGTCAACATTTCTTTATCAAACACTAAGGTCACATCTCTTGATTTTTTAGAAGTGCTTATTTGGGCTCCAAAGTTGTGCAGTAAAATAGCAGTAAAATGTCTACATTTTATCGATATTAATCAATATATATTTATCAATTTTTTATAAATATTATAAATATTTATCAATATTTTATAAATCTAAAGTCAACGGGAGGCCGAAAATCGGGTGGAAACCATAGTACTTATGTCAAAACCCTCCATATTGTAGTGCACTAAGGGAAGCGTATTCAATCGAACTTACATTCAACTAATGAAGAAATGCATGCAACATTGCGGCACCTTTAGCCAAGTTTATTGCAGAACCATTTCTTGACTATTGCCCTCAGATCTATTTATTAATTTGTTTAAGACGTGAAAGAATCCATATGAAACTGTCAAGTGCCGCCACTGGTAAATTTCGCAAAATCATCACAAAACATGATTTGAAGGCTGATATACCAATTTTACTTATTCTGTCCTTATCCTAGAATTTTGCGGGGAAAGTAGAGCTGTTTGTAACTGCTCCCCAACTGCATACACGGAAAATGTGCCCTCCCACTGAATTTTAATGCCCACTGCCCTCCAGTACCTATGGTTTGCCCGCTCCCCACTCCCAACAACAATTCAAGCAACCCACTGCCCTCTCCCAACTACCAAAATTCCCCATTGCCCTCTAGATGCCCACTAGGCAACCCAGGTCAACGCAAAACCTTGCGAGCAGCTAGCAGTATACCTTCGAACATTGCTTCCCTCAAAGTTAAGCGCTTAATCTACCCTTAAGATCTATCTCTCCTCTCCCTAAACGTATTTTTCGGTACCCATTGTCAAAAATTTTGTCCCCGACCACGGAAAATAATGAAATTTCTTCCCCGCCCACAGTAAATATGATTAATTTTAAAATTTTCCCGCCCGTCGAAAAACTGCACACGAACACCGTTTTGCATGAACAGCATAGCGGCACCTGAACTGTGTCGCACTGTACGAGGGGCTGCAGATGAGACCAGCCCAACATGAAGTCACCTGGTAAAGTTGTAAGAGTTCGTTGACCTTTGTTCCCAGCCATACCTGTCGAAGATCAATATAACAGTGCAGAGTTCGCTGAAGTCATGATGCCCCCATTTTGCACAACAGATTATTTTACAGCGCTATCCGTGTGTGGTATGGCATATTCGGCAACCAGATATGCTTAAACTGGACAATTAGCAGATACATCGATATGTAATGATATACGTTCACTGTAGGGGCCAGCACACAACAAATAAATACAGTAGAAATAATTAGTGTACTGATGAACTTACCCGATTTAGGGTAGCTAGCAACGAAGACATCGTCCTCTCGGCAGTTGACGATTTCAGGTCTCTCTATCAAACTTCTATTGAAGGCATTTGCGTAAGGGACCCCATCGTGTTCGAAAGTACCGGCAACAAACCTGGCATTCTCGTTCATTTTGTAAGTTGGCTAGCAAACTTTTTCAATGGTCGAAATCCTATTTAGTTGCTTTGATACACTCTTTGTTGTGTCCCTACTGAAACCTTTGACCTATGACGTATGTTACAGCAATTTCAAAACATGGCCATGTGGTAGACTTCAGAACTTATACATACTGGTACTCGACCTGTTTCAAAGTCTCTGATTTGCTTCCGGATTTATACCAGGCGTACTTGCAAAATGTTATTCTGTGAAGAGCATAGCAATATCTGCTTCTGCACTCAAAGTTTATGATTGCATTTGTCTTAAAGAATGCATTTTAACAATTAGCCGCCCAGTGCCATATGTGAGTAAAGTAAAAACGTTCGAATATCGTATGTACAAATCGCACAGAAAACAAGCGTCGAATGAAATCTGTAAGTCACGGAAGCGATTTGTCCTGCTATCTTCTCATATCGTGAGACGGGAAGAAAATCACAATACTTGTAGCAAGAAGGTGGCTTCACTCACAAATGAAGCTCTCTCTAATGTGTGTCTGGTGTGTACCTGACGCAAAGTTTCACTTGCATTAATCCGTTTAAAAAACTGGACAATCGATTCGCCTCTCGAATATTGGTCAAGTCGCCACTTATGCGCCAGTGTGTCTCTTTCTGTTATCCGACGATTTAGAACCTACATTTTCACAACCCCTTTTTGGGCACGAAGACGTGTAGTCCTCTCTTCCCTCGATTTTAAAACGCAATTAGGAAAGAGATTTTGGATTCCATTTACCAAACGATATTGTCTTTGAAATGGCACTATTTCAGTTTCTCATTTTGGATTTGATCCATTAAAATTAGTTGATTACGCGTATATTTGCAGTGGCCATATTTGAATTGCAACTCGAAATTTATAAGTTGTTGATAATATCCGAGTGGTGCGTTCGTCGCTGTTTGAAAAACGCTCTTGGGTCAAAGTTCGGTAGGCATATTCACAAGGAGTTGGATTTGACTGAAAACCATCTTATTGGGAAAAAAAGGCAGCTAACGGGGCTTTACAGTTTGTGTAAACCCGGCTCGGTGTAGAGGTTTCGATAAACCTGGCTCAATATAACACGATTGGAACTAATTTGGGATAATTGGATGGTGAAGTAATGTCCATTGAATCTACGAATGTTATCTTATCTGCTTTTCTTTTTATATCACACACTTGTTTTTATAAGTAAGTAGCGATATTGCAACATTCAGCCATATGGGACCTAACATTTTTGATAAATTTGCGTCCAATTTTCCCAAATTAGTTCCAATCGTGTTATATGTAGACATAACCAGAGAGGGGCTCTCTTTGCCCGGACGGCCAGCATACTTGGAGCTGGTCAGAAATTAAAAGCGGACCGGGGAGGGGGACGGGGAGACATTTTTCTCAGAAGTATTTTGAAGAATCGTGAAATTTGTGCTTCAGTATTTTGTGCAACGATGAGGCAAGATCTGACCAATATGACCCGAATGACAGGTCGAAAATACCAAGAAACTTTCCTGTAAATAAAACAATGGTAAAACTGTGAGAATTTCTGCCCATGTCAAGGGAAAGGCACGTGAAAAGATTGCCGTTAGAAGTTTTGTAGTGGAAAGATTGCAACTGGGACTTGTTCATGCAAGAGGGGAGTAGAGAGAATTCCTGTCACAGATTTTGCATAGGATGAGTGGGGATGTGATGAAACCAGTGTGTTTGGAGGAAACTTTTGACATCGTGGCAAGGTAGTGAGAAAAGGCTATTATTTCCTCCAAATACGTTGATTTAAGTTGTTCAAAATATGACCAGGTGTAATTTATGCAAAGTAAATGTACCTAAATGATATTTATGGCATTAAGCGTGCTTGTTCAGCATATGCAAAGTACGGACAAACGTTTGGAAACCTCTGGGAACAGGTCAATGATTTTACTTAAAGAAAGTTCACCAAGGCTGTATTTTGGATATGTGCTAGCTTTCGGGCAGCTTATTCCAGATAAACCATTTCTATAACTCGCGTAATTTTTACAAAACACACACCAAAAAAAAAAAAAAAATAAAAAAAAATAAAATTCAAAAAAACCCAAACCAAAACGTACAAAAATAGTGGCGGAAGTTGCAGGTTAGGGCTTCATCAACTTGCTGTATTTTGATGATGAAAGCGTCAAGCGTGGCACTTTCATCGCAAGATATGACAGGGACCATCTTTTGATGAATGTGGCAGTGTTCATTCCCTGCTGATGTGTAGCGTGCTCCGAAGGTTATATCTGATTGGTCGATTGTCACTGTTCACAGCAAAGGTGTCTTTTGTATGATTTAATAATAACGGTAAGATTCAGCCACACAATTGGATATCAGCTTTCGAGACGCTGCACATGCTCCCACTCACTCTCGTTCACACAGGCTGTGCGTATTTGCATAACATAAACAATAGTTATGCAAATACCCTCCGCCTGGTGTGCGTATTTCAAAATCGAGGCAAATTTGCAATCAGTCCCATATTGTACTGTGTTGATGGTTTATGTCGCCCCCGAGATAGTTGGTGCCCTTACATTTTGCCTACTCCGTAATTGATGATATACTTCTGACAGAGGTGAAATGATAGAATATTTTCCCGTAGAGGTTATAAAGACAACATTTTGGGCAAAATGACTGATATCTATGGATTGCATTTATTGTTGTAATGTAAGAGTCACAGAGTATTTTGAAGGAACAGATAAAAATATCCAACCTAATCCTGATATCCTTTTTTGACACACAGAGACATGGATACACTAATTTGCGGTCTCACCAAGTTAAAACTGAGTTAAATGTGAAAAAGCTATTTTGGTATCATTTCTATAGAATGAAAACTAAGGTCGTTATATGTATATTTTGAATCTTGGTAGTTTCTTTAAATTTTCCTGAAACATTCTTTAAACTAACTGTTCAGAACACTGAAACATACTGAAAATAAAAAAGATTCCCTAAGTTGCTGTGAATAGTGAAACTGTCATTGTCCTAATAATAAATATTATCACCTATATATTTACTGATTTAAATGATTTTTTTATATCGAGCACATCATATTTATAGTCATTTACATAAATAGTTCCAGGCTTTCGACAGTAAAGTTTTCATTTTGATGTGATTAATGACTGTGCATAACTTTGTCTTCACTATCTCCATAATTCGATGGCCAGTTTTTCCGAAAGGCGTATTAGAGAAATCATTAACTTCACAACAGGCAGCTTCAAACCACTGCGCTCTGCAAAAATTATAAGAATAATCACGACCGACGATTTCACAGATATTGATTTACGGTGATAATATTGAGATTGTCACTTCTAGCGTGAGAGATCTTTTCTTCGAATAATAATGGTAATAAACGAGTGTCATTGTCTAAACACGATTGGAACTAATTTGGGATAATTGGATTTTCGTATTTTGCGAATTTCTCAAAGTGTTAGGTCCCTTGTAGCTAAATGTTGCAACGTTGAAAATAGATTAAATTGACATTACTTCGAAATCCAATCATCCCAAATTCGTTCCAATCGTGTTTGTAGTAAAATAGTTGTTAAATACCACAAAGTTTTACATTTTAAAGGGACTTATCAACAAAAAATATTTGTTGATCTGAACGAATTTTCAAACGCGTAAATTTCTGGCATTTCTTAAACACTGCGAAAACAATCTGAATAAAGTCATTACACTCTCACAATTACAATTGGTCAAAGTTCACCACTCAAAGTCAAGTCCGCTGCCTTTCATTCTTTCCTCGTAGATTTTCTCATACTCCTTGTTTTGGGCAACCGTGAAAAAGTTCATCCAGTCACCAACAACACCTGAAAGACAGCACAAGAAACAGGTCAAGTCTAATTTTTTGAGATCCATGGAACGTAAGATAAAACATAATGCCATAATCCCTCCATGGTTACATTTTAAGTACCGTCTAGCGACACGAGCTATTTGACTATACATGCTATACGACAACGGTTCTCTTTAATTCCGAATTATTCAAATGAAGTTTTACTCCCACATATATTCAACAGTCAAATCACCCTTTGGGTTTTTACCTTGAGATAACAGACCAAGTAACAACCGACGCTTGACTTATTTCTTTGATTGTCATTGGATTTCAGCTCTCGGATAGATTACAGTATTAATTTATTTAGCAAAAGAATGTCTTTGATAATCATATACTGACTGACATTCACTGTTGAACAAACTACAGAAACACATCTAAATCTATCTTCATCGAAAGTGACAGCCTCTATATTGTTGATGTCTCTCATTTTACACACAGGGGAAAGAAATCAGTCCCCTTGGGTGGGGAGGGAGTGTTTTTGTGCAACGGTTTACTTTATTTGATTTTATCAATTTTGACTGTGATATTTCAAATAAAGAGTTCATCTCAAAACCGTCTGACTGCTTTCTTTACTACTACAAGTTATTTTATTAATTTTGACTGTGGTATTTCAAATAAAGATTTCGACTCTAAACCGTCTGATTGCTTTCTTTATTACTACAAGTCCATATCTCGTTTCAAATCTGTGTATACACCACTTTAATTGCTCCGAAAACATTGCCAACTCGCCAATCCGCTGTCCGTATCAGCGGATTAATTGATTGAGTCAACACCACAGCCGTACCCAAGCAGTAAAACAAGGAAAGCTTTCTTATTTTACTGTGTGTGTGATGGCTATGGTGTTGACTCAATCAATTAATCCGCTGATACGGACAGCGGATTAGCAAGTTGGCAATGTTTTCGGAGCAATTACAGTGGTGTATACACAAGTTGGAGAGGAGATAATGACTTGTCGACGAGTCGAAATCTTTATTTGAAATACCAAAGTCAAAATTAATAGAATCAAATAAAGTAAACCGTTACACAAAAATGTGCACAATATGACAAAGGGTGACATACGATTGTCATTCCCTAAATATCGAGGTAAAGTTTAATTTTTCACCGTGCACATGACCTCAGTAATAGTTCCTTTGTAAGCTTAGAATGCAACTTGGGGTTAGACATTCTTCCTAACCTCTACAATGTGGTTTTGGTCTACCAAATGTGGCTGCTCATTTTGAGGCTCATGGAAGCGTCAGCCGTTTATTGTTATGAAATCAAAAGTCTTATATTTCCTCCCAGAATTAATACAGGGCAGTTTGAATTTCAAGTGTCAGTAAACACTCTGTAATTTATTAATGTACTTTGCATGGTGACTGCTGATCCTTATCTCGCTGATCCTTTTGTCTTGAAAGAGTTTTAAGTACTTTCGAGGAAGTTGTAGTAAAAGTTTTTATATTTCCGTTTTGAGGGCCTACAAAAAGACACTTAAGTACTTTCTGCCGATCTGCAGGTCATTGGCGGCATCTTGCACTTATTCGTCGTATGTGAACTGGTAATATACCCTCACGTTTGTAGTCCTTCTCTTTCCTGTTCCCTAGATACATATGTACCGATTTTAATTTGTACATATCCTTGAAATTTATTGAGGTATACGACCTAATACAGGAAAGTATGTGAGTAGTGCAGTGATTCCTTAGAATTGTCAATATGCTCCTTAATCATCGTAATGGCGAGGCAGAAGTAATTATGAAGTAGTGTCTATACTATGTCCCTTATATTCAGTGATATAGTGTGATGTCATCTTTCTTGAAAGCCTTGCGTTTAGCCTATATTTGTTATTGAGAGAGAGAGAGAGAGAGAGAGAGAGAGAGAGAGAGAGAGAGAGAGAGAGAGAGAGAGAGAGAGAGAGAGAGAGAGAGAGAGAGAGAGAGAGAGAGAGAGAGAGACACTTGTTACAGTCGCAACCATTTACAATATCTGTATGTGCAGGCTTGTGTCATCTGTCTTACCTTTTCTGACGAATTGGTGCTTGTCTTTGTCACCTATCACCAGAGAAAAATTGACATATTTGTTTTTCTTCATTTTGTTGAAAGAACAAAATTCAACAATGTCATCAATCGCATCTTCGGTCAAACTGATATCCAGGAAGTCTGCAATCGACTTGACAGCACCCTTAGGATCCTGATGAAAAATGCAATATACATTTATGAGACTTAATGACGAAACCATTGTTATTTTGACATTTATTTGTAATTCATTTAAAATTTATTGTTGGAATTGTTGACGGTATGACACAGATTAAGATTTGTTGCATATATATATATATATATATATATATATATATATATATATATATATATATATATATATATATATATATAATGAGTATGGCTTGTTAGTAGCTTATGAGAAAGAAAAAGCCGTAATAACTGTCGTTTAATAGGTCAAAGTAAAACAAAAATGGTCACTCAAATAACTCATGGATTAGATTATTTTGATAAAGGATATGATAAGTTTTCAGGCAGAACGCTTCTCATGTACACTTGATTCTAGTCTGCTTTGGTTGACCATACATTTAATAGTCTTTTTTGTCTTTTCTAGAGCGTAAAAATTTTGCCCTTCAATCTTTCAAAAGAGTTCAGATACATTTACTTTTAAATTTGACCAAACTGACAACATTAGTAAGATTGGCTAATTACAATTCGTAATCGTGAAGTCATTAAGAAATGCAATTGTTTGGATTGAATGAAATTGAGGGCAATCTCTTTTTGTTGTATCCTGGTTAGGTTGACAAAAACTAGCCATACTACCTATACAAAGGTAAACTTACATGTAACGTGAAACTTGAAAATCTTTCTCAGTACAGACCTTTTTCATGTCTTCGTACTTTAGGAAAAGGATGTTTTCATCGTCTCTATGCTGCCACCACGTTAAGACGTGATCAAACCAACTCCCATACCACACTGTTAACATGACAGAAGTAAGGAAAATAAAATATTGGAGACTCTTCCTTTAGAGTCATGGTCATATAAATTTTGCTGTTTCTGTCTAAATGTTAAAGTCGATGTTTGACTTGATACAGTATACTCCATTTATTTCATAGCTTTTGTCGACCTTGTTAATCGCATTGTCTTTCCAACATAGTAAAACGTATGCGTTATATTGTAAGAGTGTTCAATCAGGTTTAATACTATTCACAGCCACCACCTTATGATTAATGGATGACTTTGTTTCTTGAAAACTCAAATTGCCTTCATAATCGCCGAAGGTAGTTGAAACAAAAAAGAAACAAGATTTGAAATATACCGTAAATTTGGCTTTTGGATTTGATGAAAATTGTGGGCAGCGTAATCACTTTATGCCTGATGTTCTGACACAGAACAGGCTATATAATCCTGCTTAGACTTGACACCCGAGTACACAAAAATGATACTTGAAGTGTTTACTCAGAATAAAGTACTTTGACCGCTCTGAGGAAGCATCTCGACAGCGTGTATATACATCAGTAGCATTGTTTATCAACATAAAATGCAGAATATAAAGTTCCTTGTCATATTGTTGCTGACTACTAATGATAAAGGCAGTAACTTATTATAAAAATCAAGATCATGTAGGGGTTGTCTTACCTTTGTCATTAACGTAAAGCTGGTAAAAGTCATTCCAAGATCCCCTGTAGTCCATTGGAGGAACCCCCAGACTACAGTGATGGAAATATGACACTCCAGTATCCTTTGGATTCCTGGCAACATAAACGATCTGCTCGGGAAGTTGATTAAAAAATTATACGTGATTTTGTTCAACTCTACCTACTGATCATAAAATTGCTTACTCATCAAAACAGCTTGACTATATAGACATAATAAACTACCGAGAACGGACATGAAAGGAAACAGGCCAAGGAAATAGATTATGAAAGAGATTGATATGTAGGCAGCTGTATTAAAGCAAAGAGGGAGGGGGTGATAAATTCCTACCTACCCCTCTACAGACTTACGAGCATGATTAACTAAGCACTGATTCATTCATTTACTTCTTTAGTAGAACATAGTGCTATGAACAGAAAGTCGGTAGAGACAGTTATTGTGAAGTCACATAAAACCAGGTAATTTATGATATAATGACGTTGGAAAAAGTATAGCCCCATTCACACGAACTTGGAAATAGAGTGAAAATTAAGTAATTTCGAGTCGGAAAACTTCAGGGTAAGAAATACTCGAACGCACCTTGCATTTGTTACGGATAGCTTGACTTGGGAAGGCGTGGTAAGGCATATGAGACTTCAAAAGCCTTGGTGACGGAATTTTCTCCATCTGTTTGAGTCCGATTCCAGACTCCAAACCAGATTTTGCCACCGAAAGTAGGAGGTTAATGAAACGTAGCTTTATGATAAACTCAGGCAATATTGGTTTCAGAAATTTGATAATATGTACCATGCATCGCAACCTAAAATAATAGGAGAGCAATCTTCGTGTTATAAAACTAACAACTCGGTTGTAAATTGTTGTTGACTGTGTGGTTGAAGAGACTTCCGAACTTCGGCTCTAATGTTCGCAGTTGACCGAAACCCTCTGACGTGTAAGTTTGTTGAATTCATTAGCTTTAAATTTAACATTTGTTGATGCCTTTAAGATGAGGAAATATTTACTGTTCAATAATGTTATATAGTCCATAAAGAAATCCGTTGAAAACAGCAACATTTCCTGGAGATGATGTATTTATCAGAGCGATCTTGTATGCTTAATTTTCGTTTGTCGTTATTTTAAGTCTATAACATAATGCGTTACTTTAAGAATATGATGTGTACCTACCAGATTGAAAATATGAAATTGCTCTCTATCATCGGGTGTCTCGCTTGTTGACCTGCAGAAGTGTTGATTTCCGTATTTCTTTCATTCATAATCAACGATACCATCTCTATCGTCCATGTAGTTCCTACAATTGCAGATAGAAGATGAGTTATCAGTAGTAAATTAGAACACAGTTAGAGTGGAATATGAGTAAGTCTAAGAAGATGTTGTTATTTTTATAAATCTCGGTGGCATAATATTATTCGAAAATTAATTGTTTTACTTGGTAGTCTTGGTGGACAACTATTTTCGAAAAATAGTAGTCCCAATAGGACATTCGGATCCTGTTACCCGAATCATCGGTAAAAATGTGCAGCCCTCCGGGTCTTAGCTCGACATGCCTCTTTCCGCCCACGGCATTTAAACTTTCAAGATCCTCTGTTGACATGAACACAACACCCATTTGTTTCATAGGTACTCACTTTGTACTGGCGTAGATTAACTTTACGTGTCCTTCAATCCGTATGGTTATGTCAAAACTGAACATTTTCAAGCCAAAAAGCCAGCATCGATGAGAGACAAAACAACTGGATGCGCATTTGAAAGTACTGATTTGGTTATGTAAGTTTTTTTCAAAGCCATATACGTGTATGTTGCCAGTGTTTGGCTATTGACTACGCCACATCCCTCGGCGTAGCCTATGGCCAAGCACAGGCTTGCAACATATACACAAAGCTAGGGTTGTTCATTAGGGGGCTGCTGGGCCAAGTTATAAAGCTGACAAACAGTTAGACATGCCGTCAGATTTGCTTTCAGTTGTTCAACAGGAATGTGGATTTTCAGGTAATCAATGAAATAATAAATGCAATACTCACGGAATAAGAAGCAGTCGACTAGACAAAGTCGCTATAAGAAGCGGAAAATGATGTTGTCATGTAGTATGTATCAACAAACCAACTGGAACATAAATGACTGAAGTATTCAGCTTAGCTATCAGAAAACTAATGTTTAATTCATTGACCACACTATGCCTACGCTTTCGTTGTCAAAAGTTCATGTAAGTGCTAGATTAAATCCCAGTATGAAATACACGAATTCTCAAGATACAACATGAAGAAAGGAATATGAGTTCTGCTGTCTTGTGATGGCGCTGTAGAGAGTAACTCCCCACAACATGTCCAACTGTCCAGTTGTCTGCTTGTCGACACAGTCTGTGCATGTGTACTGTGCATTTGTATCATTGACATATGAATTTCAAATGACTCTAATTCATTCACCAACGATAATATATACATAATAAGGCTTTGTTGAGGAATTGAATATTTTGTCTTTCAGCATGCTATAGAGACATGGCAAAACACTGTTGTTGATGCATTGAAAAATACAAAAAAATCATATACTTGCTAACATTTGTTTCAAAATAAGAGTCGTGAAATGCAATAAAATGATTCCTGAATATGTTAAATTATTGACATTAGAGCCGTTGAATGACATACCAGTGTAATTCATTTCTGTTTTGAATTAAGGAGGCGCTGCACCCAACACAACGTATTTTTCTCAAAATCACTATTTTGCAAATATTAATTCATTTTCAATTCATTTGTTAACCCGCGGTTACTCTACCCAACATGGTTAACCAATGATTAAAATATTACAGGGTTCACCTTGAATGTTGTCAAGCAGTCGTATGTTGCGGGTAAATGTGTGCAAATCACCCGGTTTCCTGCAGTGGCTTTTCTTTTCTCCCAATTTCAAGAATTTCAAAGAATTTAACTCAACTGTTGCAGGGTCAAATTTTCTGAAATTCAAAATATATATATATATAAATGACTATTTTGTTTGGCAATAAAGTTCTTACAGTTTGAATAAGAGGCATTTTAATTTTGCTAATCATGTTTTTAATCACTCTTTTGAGTGTAAGTCGTTCAACCCACGCCGTTTAGAATGAGGATAGATAATGCAAAATAAACAATATAAAATAATAATTTGTTTCTCCATACACTCTTGCTTCAAGTGACGTATTACATTTAAGAAAATAGTATCAAGTTCTTGATTGAAATTAATTTCTATCATTCATACCAAACTTGAGGTTTTTTCCCCGAATATACACCCCTTAATCCTTCAAGTACACTATTGCTACCATACCAAACTTTAGATTCTGTGCTTTTTGAAAATGTACCGTATGAGTAGGTTTTCTTGTTATCTTAGGTGAGAAATATTTCTTTGGAAAAGGCTGTTAGCAACGTGCATCTCCGCTTATTTTAACTACCAAACCGTGGAATCTAAAAATGTAAACAAAAAAGGGCCAAAATATTTTCAGATCCCACCTTACACCCAGTGTAAGCCTATCAAATCCCCCTCTAACACACCCGGATATTTGAAACTCCCCTGAAGTCTTGTAGCCCACCCCCAAATTCTTAAGGCAGCATTTAACCGGGTCAGGATCTGAATCGGTCTATGAGCTACCACATGAATAGTAGCATCAGTCTAATGTTGTTTTTCCCCCAAAATCTGCACTTAAGAAAAGTAACACCACACCCCTGAAGTTTTGTTTTGATCCCTGTTTTTTAAGGATGAGGGTTTTACCACGTTGGAAAACGGACATCTTTGCTGCACTTTTGTACAGGTTTTCATACCATCATTTAGGGTTATTGAATTTTCAGTTAATGTTTAGCGGCCACAGTTTTATTGGACCTTTGACTATAAGATGCAGGTAAACGTGTACTAACCTACCCTCAAAGTTCACACCTCGGTGCTGCTTTCAATATTCAGACAAGTATTGGAATTTCAGAGCATCTTTCTACTCAGAAAGGCGACGTGACACCTCTGGCATTTGTTATGGTTTGGAATTCCTATGTGGTGCATTCTGTTTACGTGTGTACCTGCAAGCTTATTGTGGTAGTGAATGCCAGAGTGGAAGAAAGCCCCCGATTGGATATAATTGTAACCTGGATATTTCAAATTACTGGGAGCAAATTCAAAATTTTCATTGAACTGGTTGAGGGTGTGTCAAAAGTCAACACTTTTTTATCAAATACTAAGTAAGGTTGCATCTCTTAATTTTTTAGAAGTGCTTATTTGGGCTCAAAAGTTGTGCAGTAAAAAAAGAAGTGTGTGTCTATATCTTTTGAACATGGGGTCAAAACCGTAGTACTTACGTCGAAACCCTTCATATTGTAGTGCACCCAGGGAAGCGTATTCAATCGACTTTTCATTCAACTTAGGGGTGGACCATTTGATATCCTGGGGGGGGGGGGGCTTGGAAGATTGGTGGAGAGCCATTATTTTTTTTTCCCACCTGCTTCACCATGAATTATTTTTTTTCTACAGGGCATATGCTGGCAACTTTTTTTTTCACTTTCCTTCTTCGAGATATATTTTTTTTTACTAAATTTCGGGGCAATGTTTGTTTGCTTGGTTTTTCACACCCAGTAACAAGATGCTGTTCTATCGCACACAGACTATATTCCAGAAACTAAATACAGATATGTAAATACATGTACATTTTTGATTCACTTTACAAAAATATCAGTTTATAGATCTTATACCATGGGTAACACACTGAAAATACAAATCAAACAACCTGATTACTGAGTTCTACATTAAGCATTAACAAACTTACAGTGAAAACTTTTCTGAGAACATCACTGGTGTCATCAGAAGAGATGATGGTATCCTACATCAGGGCTGTCAATGTTTTTCAGAATAGAAGGGTACAAGTGAAAGAACAGGAGGGTACAGCCTTGTGCAGAGCGAAGCGGAGCAAGGCGTGCGCATAAGCGCACGCGGGGGGAGGCCAGGAGGGGGTGTCCCCCGCCTGAAGCTGAAGCTTATCTAATTATTCATCTTCAATTGGTGGCCTGTGGTGGCACTTTTGAGGGCAATTTACTGTCAAGTTTATTATAACTGAAGTATCAAAAGTAACATGAAATTGAATCTTGTGAAATAAATTATGAAAGACAAACAGAAGTATTTCAGAGTTTATATGTTTATTGATACACCAGGTTATTATTATTTGCATACAAATTCTGTTGAATTACAACCTGCTTAATAAAGATCATAATCTGAAAATCTTCCTCAATGAGACCACTTCAGACGAGTTCTTGTTTTCAGTTGCTGAAAGCTACAGTGATAGTAGCTGTAACTTTTGACAATTTTTCAGTGTTTTTGTTTGTGTATTTATTTCAGTTCCTCGTTTAATAAATTCTAAGTTATTGTTCCTCAAGCTTAAAATGGTTTATGCTTTATAAAACTCCAGAGCTACTGCTTGATTTTTATTGATGCTGCAGTGTGCATCGAACAATTGCCAAGATTTTTTTTTTCCGAGTCGCAATGGTCCATAATTGTTTTTCCATCAGCCACTTACAGCCAGATTTTTTTTTTCGAGCAACTCCACCTGGCATCTTTTTTTCCCCAAATCTTCCAAGCCCCCCAGGATATCAAATGGTCCACCCCTTATGAAGAAATGCATGCAACATTGCGGCACTTTTAGCCTAGTTTATTGCCGAACCACTTCTTGACTATTGCCCTCAGATCTATTTGTGAATTTGTTTAATATGTGAAAGAATCTATACTGTCTGAACTGTGTCACATAAAAGCTGCAGATGAGACCAACCCGACATAAAGTCACCCAGTAAAGTTTTAAGAGTTCTTGACCTTTGTTCCCAGTCATGCCTGTCAAAGATCAATATTACAGTGCAGAGTTCGCGATAGGGATAGTGCGCGCGACAGGGAGCCTGTCACCTGCGAGGGCCTTCGTCGCAATGCGGAAGTGCATGTACGTGACCTGTCAAAATGTTCCCACATGAATGTCTCCGGGTGCGCGCGAACGCCATAAGTGGAGTTCACTGAGTCATGGTGCCGCCATTATGCACAACAGAATATTTTACAGCGCTAGTCGTGTGTGGTATTGCATATTCGGCAACCAGATATGCTTAAACTGGACAATTAGCAGATACATCAATATGTAATGATATACGTTCACTGTAGGGGCCAGCACACAACAAATAAATACAGTAGAAATAATTAGTGTACCGATGAACTTACCCGCCTTTGGGTAGCTAGCAACGAAGACATCGTCCTCTCGGCAGTTGACGATCTCAGGTCTCTCTATCACACTTTTGTTGAAGCCATTTGCGTAAGGGACCCCATCGTGTTCGAAAGTACCGGCAACAAACCTGGCATTCTCGTTCATTTTGTAAGTTGGCTAGCAGAATTTTTCAATGGTCGAAATCCTATTTAGTTGATTTGATAACAATCTTTGTTGTGTCCCTACTGAAACCTTTGACCTATGACGTATGTTACAGCACTTTCAAAGCCTGGTCATGTGGTAGACTTGAGAACCAATACATACTGGTATTCGACCAGTTTCAAGTCTCTAATTTACTTCCGGGTTTATACCAGGCGTACTTGCAAAACGTTATTCTCTTAACAGCATAGCAATATCTGCTTCTACACTCAAAGTTAATGATTGCATTTGTCTTAAAGAATGAATTTTAACAATTGGCCGCTCAGTGCCGTATGTGACTGAAGTAAAAACCTTCGAATATCCTATATACAACTCGCACAGAACACAAACAAACAAGCGTCGAATGAAATCTGTAAGTCACGGAAGCGATTTGTCCTGCTATCTTCACGTATCGTGTGACGGGACGAAAACCACAATACTTATAGCAAGAAGGTGGCTTTACTCACAAATGAAGCTCTCTCTAATGTGTGTGCCTGACGCAAAGTTTCACTTGCATTAATCCGTTTGAAAAAGTAGACAATGGATTCGCCTCTCGAATATTGATCAAGTCGTCACTTATGCGCTAGTGTGTCTCTTTCTGCTATCCGAAAAACGTTCTTGGGTCAAAGTTCGGTAAGCATATTCACAAGGAGTTTGATTTGACTTAAAACCATCTTTTTGGAAAAAAGCAAAAAAATAGGCAGCTAACGGGGCTTTACAGTTTGAGTAAACCCGGCTCGGTGTAGAGGTTTCGATAAACCTGGCTCAATATAACCACAGAGTAATATACACAGAGTGGCAACACTTGCATGCCTTTTGTTCCATGGTCGTCTCGGTAGACTATTGGCTTTTCATATTAAAATGAGCTTCAAAGGTGTTAAACTTTTTGGAGGCTTTGTTTGTGGTTGATAATTACACGAGATTATGCGAAACATACGACGAGATGGCATCGTACTGCCAGTCGCGTAGCAACCATAGTTACTTTGTGAGCTCTCAGGCCAGAAACACTGCTTCACGCCAATCAAAACATAACACGCCAGCAGTTTCATAAACATGTCCTTTCTTGACGCACGTGTCAAAGACGGTATGACTGACCGTAAACCATTGAGTAAAACCAGACAGTATCGATAAAAGACTTTCAAATTTGGTTCAAACACACTCATTATATATTCATAAAAATATGAGAGGAATTTTTAAAACGGTAAAACCCACTTTCCTGAAGCTCAAAACACTCCCGTTTTTGCCCAGCACATCAATTCCGATCAGCACCACACGACAACAACAACACAAACTTTGTCGAACATACTTTCGCTTAACAATTGGTGAAAATCCGAAAATTACCGAAGGTTGCATGGTCGGCACTCTTCGGAAAAGAGAGCCAAGATCTTCGTGAGGCGAGGCAAACATGGATTGCTTACGTAACCGCTTCACGCCTTAAACAATAGGTGTTGCCACTCTGTCTATGATACTCTGTGGTATAACACGATTGGAACTAATTTGGGATAATTGGATGGTGAAGTAATGTGGATTGAATCTACGAATGTTATCTTAGCTGACTCTTTTTTTTTATATCACACACTTGTTTTTATAAGTAAGTTGCGATATTGCAACATTCAGCCATATGGGACCTAACATTTTTGAGAAATTTACAAAATATGAAAAACCAATTTTCCCAAATCGTTCTTATCGTGTTATATGCAGACATAACTAGAGAGGGGATCCCTTTGCCATGACGGCCAGCGCACTTGAAGCTGGTCAGAAATTAAAAGCGGAACGGGCAGGGGGACGGGGAGACATTTTTCTTGGAAGCATTTTGAAGAATCGTGAAATTTGTGCTTAAGTTTTTTGTGCAACGATGAGGCAAGATCTGACCAATATGACCCGAATGACAGGTCGAAAATTCCAAGACAATTTCCCTGTTAATTAAAGACGGTAAAACTGTGAGAATGTCTGCCCAAGGCAAGGGAAAGGCACATGGAAAGATTGCCGTTAAGAGTTTTGTAGTGGAAAGATTGCAACTGGGACTTTTTCATGCATGAGGGGAGTAGCTAGAATTTCCGTCACAGATTTTACATTGGATGAGTAGGGATGTGATAAAACTAGTGTGTTTGAAGGAAACTTTTGACCACGTGGTAAGGTAGCGAGAAAAGGCTATTATTCCCTTCAAATAAGTAGATTGAAGTTGTTCAAAATAGGACCGGGTGTAATTTATGCAAAGTATATATACCTAAATGATATTTATGGCATTTAGCGTGCTTGTTCTGCATATGCAAAGCACGGACAAACGTTTGGAAATCTCTGGGAACAGGTCAATGATACACATGTCGGAACTGCACTCAAAGGTCGTATGAGACCCATACGACCAATGTAAACACTGTATTCAAGGTACGATGGTGATTGATGAAAGTTAAAACATGTCTATCATAATCGACATCGTATAATTCAAATGTTGATGAGGTGCATCTGCATATCTTGCACGAAATACATTGTTTACATTCAAGAAAATCGCACAGGCGCAGTTCCGACGACTATTTCCCTTTAAGGGAAGTTCACCAAGGCTGACTTTTTGTATATGTGCTAGTTTTGGGATATTCCGGATAAGCCATTTCCGCCATCTATAACTCGCGCAATTTTTTATTAAAAAAAAACCAGGACACAAAAAGTGGCGGAAGTTAGAGGTTAGGGCTTCATCAAGTTACTGTATTTTGATGACGAAAGCGCCAGCTTGGCGCTTTCATCGCATGATATGGCAGGGACTATCTTTTGATGAGTGTGGCAGTGTCCTCTCCCTGCTGATGTGTAGCGTGTTCGGAAGGCTATATCTGATTGGTCGATTGTCACTATTGACAGCAACTTAGGGAGTCTTATTGTATTACTTAATAATAACGGTTGGGTATCAGCTTCCGAGACGCTGATCAGCCTTTCACTCACTCACATTCACAAGGCTGTGTGTATTTGCATGACATAAACAATAGTTATGCAAATATCCTCCGCCTGGTGTGCGTATTTCAAAATCGACGCAAATTTGCAATCAGCCCCATATTGTACTGTGTTGATAGTTTATGTCACCCCCGAAATAGTTGATGCCCTTACGATTGGCCTACTCCGTAATCGATGAAAAACGTCTGACAGAGGTGAAATAATAGAATATTTTCCTGTAGAGATTATAAAGACAAGATTTTTGGCACAATGACTGATATCTATGGATTGCATTTATTGTTGCCGAATGTAAGAGTCACAGAGTATTTTGAAGAAACAGATAAAAAAGCCAGCCTAACCCTGATAGTCTTTTTTGACACACACAGACATGGATACACTAATTTGTGGTCTCACCAAGTTAAAACTGAGTTAAATGTATATTAAGCATAAAAGCCATTTTGGTATCATTTCTATACAATGGCTCTTAATATGTAAATTTTGAATCTCGGATGTTTCTTTAAATTCTCCTGAAACATTCTTTATATTAACTATTTATAACACTGAAACAAGAGTTGCTTTCATTGTCTTATCTTAGATCTTAGCACCTATATTTTTATTATTTAAATGATATTTTTATATAAAGCACATCATATTTATAGTCATTTACATAAATAGTTCCAGGCTTTTGACAGTAAAGTTTTCATTTTGATATGGTTAATGACTTTGCATAACTTTGTTTTCTCTATCTCCATAGTTGGATGACCAGTTTTCCCGAAAGGCGTATTGGCGGCATCCATAACTTCACCACATGCAACTTCAAACCATTACGCTCTGCAAAAATTATAAGAATAATTACACCCGACGATTTCCATACACTGCTTGAAAACCAAATAATATAATATTTAAAGCCTCATCACTCCGCTCAAGGATTATCCTATTGTTTAAGTATTGGGATCGGGATGTTCATTGTGGAAATCCAGAAGCGAAGTGGTTAAGACATTCAAGGCGAGGGTGGGTGGGTGGGAATTTTGACCCACCTATGCCATGAACATACATTCTACCTGATCAGCAATACCCCTAAATTGTTCGCAGTTCTTGCCCTCTTCCTCGGTGCCTAGCCAAGGAATGACACTGTATCTTGTCTTCACTTAGCTTTTATATACTTCATGAATATTAATGAGATATCGCGGATGTATTTCGCTCAGTAATGAGGCTTTGAATAATATAATATTTAAAGCCTCATCACTCCGCTCAAGGATTATCCTATTGTTTAAGTATTGGGATCGGGATGTTCATTGTTTTCATCTTTGCCACGGTTATAACATTCCAATACTAACTTACATTCCACCCAAATCCTCCAAATCTTAAAAACTTTTCCCTTCACTCTCCCACAACTCATCCCCAACCCTATACTTTATACCACACTTCCCAGCGCACCCCATACTCACACCCAAAACATACCAAATATATTATCATACATACAACCTTGAGTGCAGTTAATTCATCAAAAACTATATTTTACTTCCTTATATAACCTATACCACTAGGGCTAATACTAAATTATTTTCCACACCAAACAACTTGTCCATACATGTGACACTCAAATAGGTTATATTCCCCTCTGTCAGTATTCTATATTTATATATCCTTCCAGTTGAAACTGAGTGTAATGATGTGTAGTGTTTTTATCCTAAATGTGTTCTATGCAATGCTAAAAAGCGACCGTAAACCCAGATAGCTGGTCCATGTCCTCGTAATTATCAGTTTCGACGATGCAGTCTGTTACTTCTCTAATCTTTTCTGCCGTAGCTCCCGGTGATGACACAGACAGCAATTTAGTGTAATGGTTAGCCATATTCTCTGTTCGCCATCCAACATGGTCCATCACTTGCTGAATACTAGCCCCAGCTAGAGACATGGTGATGGCACAGGCACTTCTAATACTATGTGGTGTCTCCCCTTCATCAATGTTTAGTTCTTGTAGGTATAACTTTAGTCGTTGATAGACAACCTGCGAAGACAGTGATTTATTTTCCACATAGCCATCAGGGGTTGTTGGTCTAAAAAGGAAACCGGTACGCAATGAGTAACCAAGGGTCTCCGCTAGCTGAACATATTGCTCGAGTGTATTAATTGGACACAGCCTTATATTTTGACATCTTTTAATTGCAAACATATTCGTTCCGGCTCCACGTAAAGTCTTGCCAAACGTATGATTAAAGATCATGCCCGAATTATCTGGGAAACGGAGCACTTCCTGAGTTTTAACTTGTCCAAGATCCCCCGCCCTGTCACCTGAGAAGAATAAAATCTTGAAAAAAGCAAGATCCCTCGCATACATATACAGGAGTATCGTTGATGGCGCTGTTACCATCTTATCTAAGATGTGGTTAAAAACCTTATCTAATTTTGGCCAAAATAATGGTTTGGGTTGTTTGGGCGTAATATTCGCCTTAGCTTGCTCCTCTGATACCTTTTTTATATAACGTTGTACCATTATGGAATTTGCTGGATTTTGTGTGTGTTTACATTGATACTGTCGTATAGCTTCATAATAAGCTGACAACTTTGAAACCATATTCCGAATTGTACCCACTCTCAAGTGCCTTGGGCAGTCACATGGCATATGACCAAAACGACCTAAGTATTCGCAGTCAAATCGATGGACCTGTGTTCTCGCGTCTTTGTCTTTGAAAACAAGAAAACGAACTACATCTTGCGGACCCGCTAATAGTACTGACGTCGATGTTGGTAAGTTTGCCAAAAACAGTTCGAATTGCTGGATTAAGCGATCCTTCTGAACTTCATACGCAGATTTTTGGCCCAATAAATCAGAGATACGTTGATCAATCTCATCTAGCTTTATGGAATCATTATCAACCTTGGGCACTGGTGTCGGAATAGCTGATTGACATACGCCACATAACTTGAGGTTAGGTAAATTCAAAGCACCACAAATCCAGCACATCTGTTCACAAAAAATAACACACAAAAGATTAAGAAAGAATGTTTTATAACATTTTCAGCATTTATTACATATCATCTCAGAAGTAGTTGCCAGTACATGCAGTGACATTATCCCTGCAGTACTAGTATAAAATTTACACAACCAAAGATTATCACAATACAGACAGCTATAAGTAAAGTTTCAATCTGTTCACTATAATCCCTTATATGAAGGTTCGACAAATCGTAGTACAGTATTATGAATACTCAAATGAGATTACATAGAGATCACATGGGAGTGGATGGTCAACATATCCTCCCCGTGAGGGCGCTTTAATAACATTCCTTTCCCCTTTATTAGCGAATTTTGTTACTTTTCTGGTTTCATGTCTAATCAATGGCCAGTATGATTTCAAAAAACGAAACCTAGGCACTAAGACTGTAGCATTGAGTTTACTTTCAATAATGTGCTTAATTACCGCTGGCACAAGTATAAATGGCGGGTATACATATATCCTTTCTTTAGGCTTAAAACTATGATGGAAGAAGTTAACTCCTTCACAACCCATCTGATAAAACCGGGATACATAGCGGAGCAACCGCCTATTTGAGTAGCTCGCCATACCATCTACGTGATGTGGACCAAAGGTTCTGTCGAGCCTGTTCCACATGTCATCTGACAACATCGCATTGGTAAGCGACGTATCTCTCGATTGAGCATCAGCCTCATTGTTCTGAGATGAAACATGCGTCATAGTGAGTCGCACGTTACACTCAAAGCACAAATTAAATATCTTCTTTAAGATCTCATTAAGACCAAGTACACGGGCCCCTGGAACACCATTATGCCACGCTTGTACGACTGGCAAGGCATCCACGTACGCATCTACTCTCGTGTCACGAATATATATGTTTAATCGCAGTTAATGCCCTGAAAATCGCCTCTGATTCTTTCCTAATTATAGGCATACCCCTCCATTCCTCCTCCCACATATCACCCACCTCTATTTTCTGATTACCTAAATATGTTACAGCACCCCACCGAAAGCTACTTGAATCAGTAAAGATTGTTACACCCACATGTTTTTCCGTAGCCCAAGTGAATTTTCCCGACTTCTCAATAATCTCCTTCCATTGCTCAATTTCTTCCTTAAGTAGGCCTCTGACAGGTACAAGATTCTTTGCGTGTTGTGAAAACTTACTAGACGCTATAGCCATCTGCCGAATGTATAGTCGGGCGCATGGTATAGCTAGGGCAAAAGAAATACATTTTCCCATAAGTTTTTGAATAGAGAGTAAGGGAACGGCCCGCCTTGCTAAAATCTGATCAACCAACGTGAGGAATTTCCTTTTTTTTGCATCAGGGATAGAAAAGGATTGAGACTCCGAATCCACCGTCAAGCCTAACATTATGAGAGATGTGGTAGGATACAACACACTCTTCTCTAGTGCTAAGAAATATCCCGACTCTATTGCTAATTTGCAAAGTATATAAGCCGCAGCTTGGGCTCTTTTAAGTGGGTTCCATGCAACAATTGCAACCATGTGATCTTGCCGTGGTATTAACCCCCCACCATGCCTATCATCAATATATTGAATACAGGGGACCCCAAGTAATCTCGAAAATTGGTAACACAATATCCCAATGTATGGTATACATACGCAGACAGTTTCCAACCAAAAGGCAATGTATTATTTATATACCATACTCCCGCCCATTGAAAACCTACATACATTCTGTCACATTGATTAACTAAAATATGGTCGTACCCACTCTTGTCGTCACATTTAAAATGATAGTCGTTACGTTCTAAATATCGAGAAACTTCAATCAAAGTATCCAATTGGAAAGGTATATCCCTAATCCACAAGTTGAGATACCGCATGTCTATGCACATTCTTGGCTTGGTAGGCTCTACAGTAATGGGCATGACTAACAAGGGAGGTGGATCCTGACCTACAATACCCCATACTGACACTGCTCCTGACATTATTCTATCACTAATAGTTTTTGCTATGAAAGCACCATATTCTTTACAGTTCTCGTTATTACGAAAAACTCTCTGCGGCGGCAATGAGTGGTCATACTTTTCCCCTTTAAATTGTCCTTTAAAGTGAACGAAATATTCAGAAATACGGATCTGATGACGAATCCAGTCTATAATCTGTTCCTTATCCTCAATTGTTTGAACAAGTTCATTCCACTTGTCAATATGTTTATGGACCTCACCAGCTACAAATTCTGAGGGGTTTCTGAACGCCAGGTCGTCAGGGGTAGCAAAGGTCTCTCCACAGGCAACAGACTGTACACTCGGCAAACTACAACCATCATTGTCCCGTCGAGGGGCGCCTTCTATGGTCACCCAATTATAGTGATTACGTTTTACCACTGTCGGATCAACTGGATATTGTAACTCCCATTCTGGTACATCAAACTGAAACAACAAACACGCACGACTAAATTATACTTATGCAGAACACGTATCCCACAGAAGGCCCCCAAGACAGGACCATGCGAATGGCAGGTTGCAAAAAGCAAAGGGCCTAAGTGAGGCCCCCCTGTCAAGGAAGTCTAAATGAGACACTAACACACTAAGCGTATACAGTTGACATTTTTTTTTTTTTTTTTTTTTTTTAATTTATTTACAATGGCATCTGCCAAGGGAAATTCTCACAATACACAATGACACATTCTCTTGTGAAACTCAATGTTCATTTTGTTTTTCTCTACACTCACGAGCAAAGTGGCCAGGCTTGCCACATGTATAACATTTAAGCTGTCTTTTGGACGTCTAAAAGTAGAACCTGCCCTCTGGTTATATGGTTGAAAACGATAGTAGCTACGAGCACCGAATGAATTACTAGCATTACTATTGGCGAACTTGGCAACCTTGGCAGCAATTTCTTCTCCTCTTTATTCCCAAGTAATAACACTATTAAACGGCCAGCATCGGATCCAAAATCATTTGCTTCAAACTGCGCTAACACGGCCCTAAACCGTGCTAATTTAGGGTGGGCTACTCTAGTAGCTCTATCCACTAGTGTACGAAGTGCATTCGTTATTTGTAGCCGTGACGTATAAGAGGATGGTGTATGGGCTATCTCCATCAACTTTTGAAGAGCATCATCCACGTTAGCCCCGCCAACAGCTTTCTCCATTTCTTCCACTTTCGTCACTAAGTCATTAAATTTTGATTGCATCTGAAAAAATACAAATACGCCATAGTTCATCAATTGCAAGTCCAAATATTTACGACTACTCTGCAATCACCAGCCACCGCAGTTACAGAACGATATATATATATATTATGTTTCCTTTTTTTTCACAAAATTTGGCACTTACTTTTCATGTACTGTGCCCGCAAAAAGTTGGCACTTACTTTTCATACACTATGCCCACAAAAATTGCACTTACTTTTCATCCACTATGCCCACAAAAATTGGCACTTACTTTTCATACACTATGCCCACAAAAATTGGCACTTACTTTTCATCCACTGTGCCCCCAAAAATTGGCACTTACTTTTCATCCACTGTGCCCACAAAAATTGGCACTTACTTTTCATCCACTGTGCCCATAAAAATTGCCACGTAAATTTTTAATCCACTGTGCCCACAAAAATTGGCACTTACTTTTCATACACTATGCTCACAAAAATTGGCACTTACTTTCATCCACTGTGCCCACAAAAATTGGCACTTACTTTTCATCCACTGTGCCCACAAAAATTGGCACTTACTTTCATCCACTGTGCCCACAAAAATTGGCACTTACTTTTCATCCACTGTGCCCACAAAAATTGGCACTTACTTTTCATCCACTGTGCCCACAAAAATTGGCACGTACATTTTTAATCCACTATGCCCACAAAAATTGGCACTTACTTTTCATCCACTGTGCCCCCAAAAATTGGCACTTACTTTTCATCCACTGTGCCCACAAAAATTGGCACTTACTTTTCATCCACTGTACCCACAAAAATTGGCACGTACATTTTTAATCCACTGTGCCCACAAAAATTGGCACTTACTTTTCATACACTATGCTCACAAAAATTGGCACTTACTTTCATCCACTGTGCCCACAAAAATTGTCACTCACTTTTCATCCACTGTGCCTACAAAAATTGGCACTTACTTCTCATCCACTGTGCCCACAAAAAATGGGCATTTCCATCAACTGTGCACCCACAAAAAATTGACACTTTCATTTTTTTTTTTTTTTTTTTTAAACGGCGCTACAAAAATTTTGGCATAAAAAGTTACTCACTAGGGCCCACAAAATTCACACATGGTAAGCCGTACAAAAGCTATTCACCCGACTATTCAAGCAAGAAAAGAACGTTGAACTGCGACCCCCTCCCTCAAAACCAATACAACAGTGTACTAAAAAGAAGGGATAAGAAATAAATGTCCAAAAAACACGAACTTCCAACCGGCCTAACATATCAAAATCACCTATAAAACTATCCTGTCTAGGAAAATGGGACCACACCCTGCCACGAACCAATTCGAACACAATCATGTAAAACGGTCATTGTGGCTGTGATGAAACACACATGACACCTGCATTCTATGGCAAATATTACACCTGTAGAAAACGGAAAATGTACAACTATGCATACCTGCTTTTCTTTATCCTCTGTCACTGTAACATTCGCTGAGGCAGCTGCAGCTACTGCTGGTCCTGCAGGTTGCATGGTAAGAGTACTTGTACGAGTTGTCTTTTGCGGACCCTGGGTACGGCTTGTACTGGGAACGGGCTGACTATGCGCCTGTACGAAAGAAGCACCTGCATCGCTCACGGTACTTGTAGTTCTTGTAGTGCTAGTGGTTGTAGTTGCAGCTTCCATGCTCGCTTGTCGGTGCCTAGCCAAGGAATGACACTGTATCTTGTCTTCACTTAGCTTTTATATACTTCATGAATATTAATGAGATATCGCGGATGTATTTCGCTCAGTAATGAGGCTTTGAATAATACTTACTGTATTAGAATGGATTATTGCCTGTATTTTAGCTGAAGAGTGCATATACAGATGAATACAGTCAATAATCCATTGCTTGTATTTAGCAGCCTGTACTCATGTGGATTCACATGAATTCACGTGTATTATTCTATAATACTGTCAATTCATTAGTGTGAATTTATCTGTATATTGAGTTTTCATGCAGTGATAAATATTGATGAGCGGTGAAAATATTGACATTGCCACTTCTAACGTGCGAGATCTTTTCTTCTAATAATAATGGTAGTAAGCGAGTGATATAGTCCAGTAACTTCAAAATATTTGTTAAATACCACAAAGTTAAACATTTTAAAGGGACCTATCAACAAAAAATATTTGATGATCTGTACGAATTTTCAAACGCGTAAATTTCTGGCATTTCTGGAACACTACGAAAACTATCTGAATAAAGTCATTACACTCTCATTATTCAATCTCTATTCGATAGTTTGGCAGGTAGGGTGAGATCCGTTGTGGACCAGTTTCTATTCACAGCATGTTATGCCTTGATCACAATTGCAACGGGTCAACGTTCACCACTCAAAATCAAGTCCGCTGCCTTTCATTCTTTCTTCGTAGATTTTCTCATACTCCTTGTTTTGGGCAACCGTGAAAAAGTTAGTCCAATCACCAACCACACCTGAAAGACAGCACAAGAAACAGGTAAAGTATAATTATCTGAGATCCATGGAACGATAAGATAATGAAACATACATGCCATAATCCCTCCATACATTTTAAGTACCGTCTAGCGCCAAGAGCCATTTGACTATACATGCTCTACGACAACGGTTCTCTTTAATTCCGTATTATTCAAATGAAGTTTTATTCCCACATATATTCAACAGTGAAATCACCCTTTGGGTTTTACCTTGAGATAAAAGACCAACGTAGCCACTGGCGCTTGACTTATTTCTTTGATTGTCATTGGATTCCAGCTCTCGGATAGATTACAGGATTAATTTATTTAGCAACAGAATGTCTTTGATAATCATATACTGACTGACATTCACTGCTCAACAAACTATAGAAACACACATCTAAATCTATTCTCATCGAAAGTGACAGCCTCTATATTGTTGATGTCTCTCATTTTACACACAGGGTAAAGAAATCAGTCCCCTTTGGTGGGGAGGGAGTTTTTTGTGCAACGGTTTACTTTATTTGATTTTATTAATTTTGACTGTGATATTTCAAATAAAGAGTTCATCTCAAAACCGTCTGACTGCTTTCTTTACTACTACAAGTAATTAATTAATTTTGACTGTGGTATTTCAAATAAAGATTTCGACCCTAAACCGTGTGACTGCTTTCTTTATTACTACAAGTCCATATCTCCTTTCAAATCTGTGTATACACCACTTTAATTGCTCCGAAAACATTGCCAACTCGCTAATCCGCTGTCCGAATCAGGGATTAATTGATTGAGTCAACACCACAGCCGTACCACAAGCAGTAAAATAAGGAAAGCTTTCTTATTTTACTGTGTGTGTGATGGCTGTGGTGTTGACTCAATCAATTAATCCGCTGATACGGACAGCGGATTAGCACGTTGGCAATGTTTTCGGAGCAATTGCAGTTGTGTATACACAAGTTGGAGAGGAGATAAGGACTTGTCGATAATATATAAAGCAGTCAGACGGTGTGGAGTCGAAATCTTTATTTGAATACCACAGTCAAAATTAATAAAATCAAATAAAGTAAACCGTTGCAAAAAAATGTGCACAATAGGATAAAGGGTGACATACGATTGTCATTCCCTAAATATTGAGGTAAAGTTTAATTTTTCACCGTGCACATGACCTCGGTAATAGTTCCTTTGTAAGCTTAGAATGCAACTTGGGGTAGACATTCAGACTCCTAACCTCTAAAATGTGGTTTTGATCTATGTGCTTTTGGTCTACCAAATGTGGTGCTCATTTCGAGGCTCATGGAACCGTCAGCCGTTTATTTTATGAAATCAAAACTTTTATATTTCCTCCCAAAATTAATACAGGGCAGTTTGAATTTCAAGTGTCAGTATTAAAACACTCTGTAATTTATTAATGTACTTTGCATGGTGACTTCTGATCCTTATCTCGCTGATCCTTTTGTCGTGAAAGAGTTTTAAGTACTTTCGAGGAAGTTGTAGTAAAAGTTTTAATATGTCCGTTTTGAGGGCCTACAAAAAGAAACTTAAGTACTTTCTGCCGATCTGCAGGTCATTGACGGCATCTTACACTTATTCGTCGTATGTGAACTGGTAATCAGTCAAGACTCAGATACCCTCACGTTTGTAGTCCTTCTCTTTCCTGCTCCCCAGGTACATATGTACCGATTTTATTATGTACATATCATTGAAATTTATTGAGGTATACTACCTAATACAGGAAAGTATGTGAGTAGTTCAGTGATTCCTTAGAATTGTCAATGCTACTCAATCATCGTAATGGCGAGGCAGAAGTAATCATGATGTAGTGTCTATCCCATGTCCCTTATATTCAGTGATATAGTGTGCTGTCATCTTTCTTAAAAGCCTTGTGTTCAGCCTATATTTGTCATTGAGAGAGAGAGAGAGAGAGAGAGAGAGAGAGAGAGAGAGAGAGAGAGAGAGAGAGAGAGAGAGAGAGAGAGAGAGAGAGAGAGAGAGAGAGAGAGAGAGAGAGAGAGAGAGAGATGTTACAGTCGCAACCATTTTCAATATCTGTAGGTGCAGGCTTGTGTCGTCTGTCTTACCTTTTCTGACGAATTGGTGCTTGTCTTTGTCACCTATCACCAGAGAAAAATTGACATTTTCGTTCTTCTTCATTTTCTTGAAAGAACAAAATTCAACAATATCATCAATCGCATCTTTGGTCAAACTGATATCCAGGAAGTCTGCAATCGACTTGACAGTACCCCTAGGATCCTGATGAAAAATCCAATATACATTTATGAGACGTAATGACGAAACCATTGTTATTTTGATATTTATTTGTAATTCATTTAAAATTTATTGTTGGAATTGTAGACGGTATGACGCAGATTAAGATTTGTTGCATATATATATATATATATATATATATATATATATATATATATATATATATATACATATATATATATATATATATATATATGATGTGTGTAGCATTGTTGGTAGCTTATGAGAAGATAAAGCCATAATAACTGTCGTTTAATAGGTCAAAGTAAAACAAAAATGGTCACTCAAATAACTCATGGATTAGATTATTTTGATAAAGGATATGATAAGTTTTCAGGCAGAACGCTTCTCATTTACACTTGATTCTACGTCTGCTTTGGTTGGACCATACATTTAATAGTCTTTTTGTTTTTCTAGAGCGTAAAAATTTTGCCCTTCAATCTTTCAAAAGAGTTCAGATACATTTACTTTTAAATTTGACCAAACTGACAACATTAGTAAGATTGGCTAATTACAATTCGTAATCGTGAAGTCATTAAGAAATGCAATTGTTTGGATTGAATGAAATTGAGGGCAATCTCTTTTTGTTGTATCCTGGTTAGGTTGACAAAAACTAGCCATACTACCTATACAAAGGTAAACTTACATGTAACGTGAAACTTGAAAATCTTTCTCAGTACAGACCTTTTTCATGTCTTCGTACTTTAGGAAAAGGATGTTTTCATCGTCTCTATGCTGCCACCACGTTAAGACGTGATCAAACCAACTCCCATACCACACTGTTAACATGACAGAAGTAAGGAAAATAAAATATTGGAGACTCTTCATTTAGAGTCATGGTCATATAGATTTTGCTGTTCTATGTCTAAATGTTAAAGTCAAGGTTTGACTTGATACAGTATACTCCATTTATTTCATGGCATTTGTCGACCTTGTCACGTGCATTCTCTTTCCAATATAGTAAAACGTATGCGTTATATTGTCAGAGTGTTCAATCAGGTTTAATACTATTCACAGCCACCACCTTATAATTAATGGATGACTTTGTTTGTTGTATAATCAAATTGCCCTCATAATCGCCGAAGATAGATTTGAAATATACCGTAAATTTGGTTTTTGAATTTGATGAAAATTCTTGGCAGCGCAATCACTTTATGCCTGATGTTCTGACACAGAACAGGCTATATAATCCTGCTTAGACTTGACACCCGAGTACACAAAAATGATAATTGAAGTGTTTACTCAGAATAAAGTACTTTGACGGCTCGAGGAAGCATGTCAACAGCGTGTATATGCATCAGTAGCATTGTTAATCAACATAAAATGAGGAATATAAAGTTTCTTGTCATATTGATGCTGACTATAAATGATAAAGGTAGTAACTTATTATAAAAATTAAGATCATGTAAGGATTGTCTTACCTTTGTCATTAACGTAAAGCTGGTAAAAGTCATTCCAAGATCCCTTGTAGTCCATTGGAGGAACCCCAGACTACAGTGATGGAAATATGACACTCCAGTATCTTTTGGATTCCTGGCAACATAAACGATCTGCTCGGGGAGTTGATTAAAACATTATGCGTGATTTGTTCAACTCTACCTACTGATCATAAAGTTGCTTACTCATCAAAACAACTTGACAATTAAGACATTATAAACTACCGAACACGGACATGAAAGGAACAGGCCAAGGAAATAGATCACGAAACATATTGATATGTAGGCAGCTGTATTAAAGCATAGAGGGAGGGGGTGATAAATTCCTACCTACCCCTCTACAGACTTACGAGCCTGATTAACCAAGCACTGATTCATTCATTTACTTTTTTACAAGAACATAGAACATGGACAGAAAGTCGGTAGAGACAGTCACTGTGAAGTCACATAAAACTAGGTAATTTATGATATAATGACGTTGGAAAAAGTATAGCCCCATTCACACGAACTTGGAAATAGAGTGAAAATTAAGTCATTTCGAGTCGGAAAACTTCAGGGTAAGAAATACTCGAACGCACCTTGCATTTTTACTGATAGCTTGACTTGGGAAGGCGTGGTACGGCATGTGAGACTTCAAAAGCCTTGGTGACGGAATTTTCTCCATCTGTTTGAGTCCGATTCCAGACTCCAAACCAGATTTTGCCACCGAAAGTAGGAGGTTAATGAAACGTAGCTTTATGATAAACTCAGGCAATATGGTTTCAGAAATTTGAGAAGATGTATTATGCATCGTAACCTAAAATAATAGGAGAGCAATCTTCGTGTTATAAAACTAACAACTCGGTTGTAAATTGTTGTTGACTGTGTGGTTGAAGAGACTTCCGAACGTCGGCTCTAATGTTCGCAGTTGACCGAAACCCTCTGACGTGTAAGTTTGTTCATTAGCTTTAAATTTAACATTTGTTGATGCCTTTAAGATGAGGAAATATTTACTATTCAATAATGTTAAAGAGTCCATAAAGAAATCCTTTGAAAACAGCAACGTTTCCTTGAGATGATGTATTTATCAGAGCGATCTTGTATGCTTCATTTTCGTTTGTCGTTATTTTAAGTCTATTACATAATGCGTTACTTTAAGAATATGATGTGTACCTACCAGATTGAAATTATAAAATTGCCCTCTATCATCGGGTGTCTCGCATATTGAAATGCAGAAGTGTTGATTTCCGTATTTCCTTCATTCATAATCAACGATACCATCTCTATCGTCCATGTAGTTCCTACAATTGCAGATAGAAGATGATTTATCAGTAGTAAATTAGAACACGGTTGGAGTGGAATATGAGTAAGCCTAAGAAGATGTTGTTATTTTATAAATCTCGGTGGCATAATATTATTCGAAAATTAACTTTTTACCTGGTAGTCTTGGTGGACAACTATTTTCGAAAAACAGTAGTCCCAATAGGACATTCGGATCCGGTACCCGAGTCCTCTTTTCCTAAGGCCATATGGCTAACATTAAATTGCATGATCACTAATTTTGACAATCTTACAAGCAAGCAAACAATCTAAAAACAAACAAACAAACAAACAAACAAACAAACAAAAAACAACCAATCAAACAAATAATATCATATTCTAACATTATCCCTGTTTTGCTTTAACTTTTATGCAGTCAGCCAAGCAACACGATGACTCTCATTGAACGCACTTTCACGTCGAAATGGACAATCGTTTATAAATTTTAGTATTCCCAAAGCAATGTTTGATTGCCCTGGGACAAGGAAATATCATTAATTTCGATTCTTGATTATATTCTTTCAGCAATAATCATCCTTAGCAGGGTTCAGTGTTCGAATTTAGGTTACCACTAGCCTAAATTGCACTGTTTTTGCAGCAGGAAGATTCATCGGTAAAAATATGCAACCCTCCGGGTCCTAGCTCATGCCTCTTTCCGCCATCGGCATATTAACTTTCAAGACCTAGTAAAAAACCTGTTGACATGTACATTTGTCGATGACAACACCCATTTGTTTCATAGTTACTCACTTTGTACTGGCGTAGATTAACTTTACGTGTCCCTCAATCCGTATAGTTATGTCAAAACTGAACATTTTCAAGTCGAAAAGCCAGCATCGATGAGAGACAAAACAACTGGATGCGCATTTGAAAGTACTGATTTGGTTATGTAAGTTTTTTCAAAGCCATATACGTGTATGTTGCCAGTGTTTGGCTATTGACTGCGCCATATCCCTCGGCGTAGCCTATGGCCAAGCACAGGCTTGCGACATACACACAAGGCTAGGGTTGTTCATTTGGGGCTGGTGCGCCAAGTTATAAAGCTGACAAACAGTTAGACATGCCGTCAGATTTGCTTTCAGTTGTTCAATAGGAATGTGGATTTTCAGGTAATCAATGAATTGATAAATGCAATATTCACGGAATAAGAAGCTGTCGAATAGAAGAAGTCGTTATAAGAAGCGGAAAATGATGTTGTCACGAAGTATGTATCAACAAACCAACTGGAACATAAATGACTGAAGTATTCAGCTTAGCTATCAGAAAACTAATGCTTAATTCATTGACCACACTATGCCTACGCTTCCTTTGTCAAAAGTTCATGTAAGTGCTAGATTAAATTCCGGTATGAAATACACGATTTCTCAAGACACAACATGAAGAAAGGAATATGCGTTCTGCTGTCTTGTGAGGGCGCTCTAGAGAGTAACTGAATCCCACAACATGTCGAACTGTCCAGTGTTTGCTTGTCGAAACAGGCTGTCTGTGTGTACTTTGCATTGTATCACTGACATATGAATTTAAAATGACTCTAATTCATTCATCAACGATAATATATACATAATAATCCTTTGTTGAGAAGTTGAATATTTGGTCTTTCAGCATGCTATAGAGACATGGCAAAACACTGTTGTTGATACATTGAAAATATATAAAAACATAGACTTGTTAACATTTTTTTTCAAAATAAAAGTCATGAAATGCAATAAAATTATTCCTGAACATGTTAAATTATTATTGACATTAGCGCCGTTGTATGACATACCAGTGTGGAGTGCGGCTTTCAATATTCAGACAAGTATTGAAATTTCAGAGTATGTTTAGAAAGGCGACGTGACACCTATGCCATTTGTAATGTGATGCAGTCTGTTAACGTGTGTACACGCTAGCTTATTGTGATAGTGTATGCCAGAAGGGACGAACACGCTCACCCCAGCGCCCGCAATCGGGTACAATTGTACCCTTGATACTTCAAATTACTAGGAGCAAAGTCAAAATTTTCATTGAACTGGTTGAGGGTGTGTCAAAAGTCAACATTTCTTTATCAAACACTAAGGTCACATCTCTTGATTTTTTAGAAGTGCTTATTTGGGCTCCAAAGTTGTGCAGTAAAATAGCAGTGAAATGTCTACATTTTATCGATATAAATAAATATATATTTATCAATTTTTTATCAATATTATAAATATTTATCAATATTTATAAATCTAAAGTCAACGGGAGGTCGAAAATGGGTTGGAAACCATAGTACTTATGTCAAAACCCTCCATATTGTAGTGCACCATGCAGGGACGCTTATTCAAAGGAATTTACATTCAACTTAAAAAGGAATGCATGCCACAGATTGTGGCACTTTTAGCCAAGTTTATTGCCGAACCACTTCTTGACTATTGCCCTCAGATCTATTCATGAATTCGTTTAAGATATGAACAAATCCATATGCAACAGTCAGGTGCCACCAACTGGTCACTTTCGCAAAATCATCACAAAACATGATTTGAAGCCTGATATACCAATTTTACTTATTTCTGACCTTATCCCAAAATTTCGCGGGGAAAGTAGAGCTGTTTGTAACTGCACTCCCACTTGCATACACGGAAAATGTGCCCCCACTGAATTTTAAAGCCCACTACACTCCAGTACCTATGGTCTGCCCGCTCCCACTCCAAACAACAATTAAGCTCCCAACTGCCCTATCGCCACTATTGAAATTCCCCATTACCCCCAAGATGCCCACTTGGCAACCCAAATCAACAACACAACCTTGCGAGCAGCTAGCAGTATACTTTCGAACATTGCTTCCTCTAAGTTAAGCGCTTAATCTCCCTCAAGATCTATCTCTCCCTCAACCACTGAAAATAAGTAAATTTGTTCCCCACCCACAGTAAATACCGATTTTTTCACCCCGCCCACAGTATATGATTAGTTTTAAAATTTTCCCCGCCCGTCGAAAAACTGCACACGAACACCGTTTTGCATGAACAGCATAGCGGCGCCTGAACTGTGTCGCACTGTAAGGGCTGCAGATGACCAACCCGACATGAAGTCACGTGGTAAAGTTTTAAGAGTTCGTTGACCTTTGTTCCCAGTCATGCCTGTCGAAGATCAATATGCAGAGTTCGCTGAAGTCATGATGCCCCCATTATGCACAATAGAATATTTTACAGCGCTATACATGTGTGGTGTGGCATATTCGGCAACCAGCTTTGCTTAAACGGACAATTAGCAGATACATCTATATGAAATTATATACGTTCACTGTAGTGGCTAGCACATAACAAATAAATACAGTAGAAATAATTAGTGTACTGATGAACTTTCCCGATTTAGGGTAACTAGCAACGAAGACATCGTCCTCACGGCAGTTGACGATTTCAGGTCTCTCTATCATACTTCTGTTGAAGTTATTTGCGTAAGGGACCCCATCGTGTTCGAAAGTACCGGCAACAAACCTGGCATTCTCGTTCATTTTGTAAGTTGGCTAGAAGAATTTTTCAATGGTCGAAATCCTATTTAGTTGCTTTGATACACTCTTTGTAGTGTCCCTACTGAAACCTTTGACCCATGACGTATGTTACAGCAATTTCAAAACATGGTCATGTGGTAGACTTGAGAACTTATACATAATGGTACTCGACCTCTTTCAAAGTCTCTAATTTGCTTCCGGATTTATACCAGGCATATTTGCAAAATGTTTTTCTCTGAAGAGCATAGCAATATCTGCTTCTACACTCAAAGTTAATGATTGCATTTGTCTTAAAGAATGCATTTTAACAATTATCCACCCAGTGCCGTATGTGACTGAAGTAAAAACCTTCGAATAGAAAACAAAAAAAAAAGCGTCGAATGAAATCTGTAAGTCACGGAAGCGATATGTGATGCTACCTTCTCATATCGTAAGAGCGGACGAAAACCGTAATACCTGTAGCAAGAAGGTGGCTTCACTCACAAATAAAGCTCTCTAATGTGTGTGCCTGACGACAAGTTTCACTTGCATTAATCCGTTTGAAAAACTAGACAATCGATTCGCCTCTCGGATATTGGTCAAGTCTCCTCTTATGCGCCAGTGTGTCTGTTTCTGCTATGCGACGATTTAGAACCTAGATTTTCACAACCCCTTTTTTGGGCACGAAGTGTAGTCGTCTTTTCCCGATTTTAAAGCGCAATTAGCTGTGCCTTTATGTACTTTGCTTGCAAGAACATACAATCTAATCTTAGGAAAGAATGATGGATTCCATTTACTAAGCGATATTATCTTTTGAAATGTCGGATGTTGGATCATTGATCGATTAAATTTGGTGATTACGCGTATATTTGCAGCGGCATATTTGAATTGCAACTCGAAATTATTTAGTTGAACCATAAAATCCTAGTGGTGCGTTCGTCGCTGTTTGATAAACGTTCTTGGGTCAAAGTTCGGAAAGCATGATTTGGCTTAAAGCCATCTTATTGGGAAAAAAAGCAAAAAGAGAGGCAGCTAACGGGGTTTTACATTTGTGTAAACCCGGCTCGGTGTAGAGGTTTCGATAAACCTGGTTCAATATGCAGACATAACCAGAGAGGGGCCCCCTTTGCCCTGACGGCCAGCGCACTTGGAACCGGCACAAATTAATTAAAAGCGGACCCAGGGGGGAGGGGAGATATTTTCGTGCAAGCGTTTTGAAGGATCGTGAAATTTGTGCTTAAGTATTTTGTGCAACGATGAGGCAAGATCTGACCAATATGGCCCGAATGACAGGTCAAAAATTCCAAGAAAATTTCATGAAGTTGTAAATGAAACAATGGTAAAACTGTGAGAATGTTTACCCATTGCAATCAAGGGAAAGGCACGTGGAAAGATTGCCGTTAGGAGTTTTGGTGTGGAAATATTGCAACCGGGACTTTTTCATGCGAAAAGGGGAGTAGAAAGAATTCCTGTCATAGATTTTTGCAAAGGATAAGTGAGGATGTGATGAAACTAGTGTGTGGGAAGGAACTTTTGACATCGTGGTAAGGTAGTGAGAAAAGCTTGATGCAAAGTTATATACCTAAATGATATTTATGGCATTAAGCGTGCTTGTTCAGCGTATGCAAAGCACGGAAAAACGTTTGGGAATCTTTTGGAACAGGTCAATGGTTTTAATTAACGGAAGTTCATAAAGGCTGATTTTTGCATATGTGCTAGCTTTCGGGCCGCATATTCCGGTTAAGCCATTTCCGCCATCTATAGCTAGCGCAAGTTTTACTAAAAACGGACAGAAATAATGGCGGAAGTTGCAGGTTAGGGCTTCCTCAACTTATTGCCAAGCTTTGGCGCTTTCATCGCATGATATGGCAGGGACCATCTTTTAATGAGTGTGGGAGTGTCCACTTCCTGCTGATGTGCAGCGTGCTTGGAAGGTTATATCTGATTGGTTGATTGTCACAATTTACAACAACTTAGGGAGCCTTTTTGTATTATTTAATAAAAACGGTAAGAATCAGCCACACAATTGGATATCATTTTCCGAAACGCTGCACACCAGCTCTTCACTCACTCAAGTTCGCATAGGCTCTGCGTATTTGCATAACACAAACAATAGTTATGCAAATACGCACAGCCTGGTGTGCATATTTCAAAATCGACGCAAATTTGCAGTCAGCCCAATATTACACTGTGTTGATCATAGTGGTTTATGTCGCTCCCGGGATAGTTGATGCCCTTAGAAGAGGCCTACTTCGTAATTGATTGAAAACCTCTGACAGAGGTGAAATAATAGAATATTTTCCTGTTAGGTTATAAAGACAAGATTTTTGGTAAAATGACTGATATCTATGGATTTCATTTATTGTTGCCGAATGTAATACGGTAGTTTTCAACAGGATTCGAACCCACAACATACGGCATCAGTCGCCTAGCTGAGAGGCCACAGAGAGAACCGCTCGGCTAAATCTCCACTCCCAAAAAAGAGTGGTTCAATAGCCGGCTAAGCTGTTACATTTTTTGACTGAGACCGCTCAACACGTTGTAGAGTTCGTGAAGCACTCACGCACGCATGCTCACTATCATACATCGCAATATACACACTTTATCGAAGCGAAGAAGAAACGAATCACAGAGTATTTTGAGAGTATTTTAAGAGTCACAGAGTATTTTGAAGGAACAGATAAAAAACCCAGCCTAACCCTGATAGTCTTTTTTGACACACAGAGACATGGATACACTAATTTGTGGTGTCTTCAAGTTAAAACTTAGTTAAATGTGTATTAACCATAAAAAGCTATTTTTGTATCATTTCTATAGAATGAAAACAGCTCTTTATATGTAAATTTGAATTTTGGATGTTTCTTTAAATTCTTCAGAAACATTCTTTATATTAACTATTTATAACACTGAAACAAGAGTTGCTTTCATTGTCTTATCATAGTTCTTACCACCTATATTTTTATTTATTTAAATTATATTTTTATATAAAGCACATCATATTTATAGTCATTTACATAAATAATTCCAGGCTTTTGACAATAAGGTTTTCATTTGATGTGGTTAATGACTGTGCATAACTTTGTTTTCTCTATCTCCATAGTTGGATGACCAGTTTTCCCGAAAGGCGTATTGGAGGCATCAGTAACTGCACAACAGACAACTTCAAACCATTATTATACACTACTGCCGTAACCTATGGGGAGTTTGACAGTCCAATAACTTTCCGTATTTTGTATAGTACGCGGAGTCCCGAATACGGGAGACGCGCGACGCGCCTGTTTGGGGTTTGTCACAATTATATTTCAACAATTACGCGCGTTCCACTCATATCGCGCGTGCCGCATCCCTCAAAGTTTACCATAGAATTAGTTTATAACTGACGATTAATGGAGGGAGGTGTATAATAATAGGGTTATTTACAAAATACGGCCCTGTATGGACTCGGGCTCAGTGAGTGGCGTATTGGACTCTCCTTCGGCTCGTCCAATACGTCACTCACTGAGCCCGAGTCCATACAGGGCCGTATTTTGTGAATAACCCTATATTACGCTCTGCGAAAATTATAAGAATAATCACACCCGACGATTTCCATAAATATTGATTTACGGTGAAATTATTGAGATTGCCACTTCTAACGTGCGGGATCTTTGGTAATAAGCGAGTGATAATGTCCAGTAAAACATATTTGTTAAATACCACAAAGTTTAACATTTTAAAGGGCCTTATCAACAAATAATATTTGTTGATCTGTACGAATTTTCAAACGCGTAACTTTCTGGCATTTCTGGAACACTGCGAAAACAATCTGAATAAAGTCCGTTATGCTTCACAACACGTTATGCCTTCACAATTACAACGGGTCAAAGTTCACCACTCAAAGTCAAGTCCACTGCCTTTCATTCTTTCCTCGTAGATTTTCTCATACTCCTTGTTTTGGGCAACCGTGAAAAAGTTCATCCAATCACCGACCACACCTGAAAGACAGCACGAGAAACAGGTAAAGTCTAATTTCCTGAAATCCATGGAACAATAAGATAAAACATACATGCCATAATACCTCTATGATTATTTTAAGTGCCGTCTAACGACACGAGCCATTTGACTATTCATTCTATACGACAACGGTTCTCTATTATTCCTTGTCATTAAAATGAAGTTTTACTCCCACATATATTCAACATTCAAATCACTCTCTTTGTTTTACCTTAACATAAAAGACCAAAGTCGCCACTAGCGCTTGACTTATTTCTTGATTGCCATTTGATTTCAGTTCTCGGATAGATTACAGGATTACTTTATCTAGCAAAAGAATATCGTTGATAATCATATACTGACTGACATTCACTGCCTCAACAAACCACAGAAACACACTTCAAATTCTATCTCATCGAAAGTGACAGCCTCTATATCGCTGATGTCTCTGATTTTACTGAGCGAAGAAATTACGTCATGTTTACTTCAAGACGTCACAGTAACCTTTGATACAAATACACCAAATAAGACTACATTTCGCTCGAGATAGTATACAACGTGGGCTGATATTGGGTCTTACAATACTATACAACTATTCGCTATTCTGCAGCCTCTGTAGACTAAATTGAAAATATTTGAGAAAATTCGATTTTGCCACACAGTCTTTTTGTGATGAACGAAGAATAAACGCTACCGAATAGTTAAAGGGACGGTGTGAATTTTGCTCAAAGGTTGCAAGGGACCCCTACGACCGATGTAACCACTGTATCTAGGGTACGTTGGCGATTGATGAAAGTTGAAACATTTTTGTTAACAATGAATATCGTACAATATAAATGTTGCAGCTATGTTGACGTGATACATCTAGATATCAAGCATTTACATATGTACCGATTTCAAGATGTACATATCCTGGAATTTAATGAGCTATACAACCTAATATACAGGAAAGTATGTTAGATGTGGTGCAGTTATTGCTAGAATTGTCAATATGCTCCTTAATCATCGTAATAGCGAGGCAGAAGTTATCATATTGTAGTGCCTATGCCATGTCTTTTGTATTCACTGATATGTGCTGCCTTTTTTCTTAAAAGCCTTGTGTTCAGCATATATTTGTTATTTGGAGAGAGAGTCCCTGTCACAGTCGCAACCATTTTCAATATCTGTATTTGCAGGCTTCTGTCTAGACTTGGTTCAAGTCTGTGATTTGTGAATGTTTGAGTGGAGTGTAACGCAATGATTTGTATTCTGCTTTCATGTGAAACGCGCGCGCGCGTGAGTGGACGCGATGAATGGGGCGAACGCGATGAGTGGAGGTGAACGCTATTCAGCGGAGTTTCACCCGGAATCCGGCAGAAACTAACTCACTACTGCGCAGACTCAAATGTGAGGCATTCAATCGCTGGGAAAACCTGGCGTGAGCTGCCAAATTCCGGATAGGAGAGACACAAGTGAAACTATTAGAAATTATTTTATTTTTTTAAATTCACCGACTTGAACCAAGTCTAGCTTCTGTCGTTTATCCTACCTTTTCTTATGAATTGGTGCTTGTCTTTGTCACCGACCAAAAGGGAAATATTGACATTTTCGTCTTTCTTCATTTTCTTGAAAGAACAAAATTCAACAATGTCATCAATCGCACCTTCGGTCAGACTGATATCAAGGAAATCTGCAATCGATTTGACAGCACCCTTAGGATCCTGATGAAAAAATCCAATATACATTTATGAAACTAAATGACGAACCATTGTTATTTTTTATATTATTTGTAATTCACTTGAAATTTATTTTTCGAATTGTCAACGATATGACGCAGATTAAGATTTGTTTGTGTTGTTAGCTTGTGAAAATGAGGAAAACCGTTATTATTATCGTTTAATAGTTCACCCAAGTAACTCATTTAATTAATTATGCTGTTGAAGGATATTATGAGTATTTATGCAGATTGCTTCCCTGGTACACTTGTTTCTATGTGTCTTTGATGGGGACCATACATTAAATAGTCTTCTCTGTCTTTTCTAGAGCGTAAATATCTTGCCATCTAATCTTTCAAAAGACTTTCAGATAATTTTACCTTTCAATTGAACAAATGACAACATTTGCAAGGAGAGCAGACATCTTGACTGATTTATATACAATGGCAAATACAATACGATCATACGGTGAAGTCTTTAAGAAATGCACTCGCTTGGATTGGATGAGAATTGAAGGACAATGGCCCTCTGATATGTTTTTCTTGTATCTGGTCACATTCAGTACTGATAGGTTGACAAAAAATCATCAAACCACCTATTCCAAGGTAACATATATATAAGGTGAAACTATAAATTTCTCTCAGTACAAACCTTTTTCATGTCTTCGTACTTTAAGAAAAGGATGTTTTCATCGTCTCTACGCTGCCACCACGTTAAGACGTGATCAAACCAACTCCCATACCACACTGTTAACACGACAGAAGTAGGGAAAGAGACATCCCTTTAGAATCATGGTCATATAGATTTTGCTGTTCTATGTCTAAATGTTAAAGTCAATGTTTGACTTGATACACTGTTCTTCATTTTTTCCATCGCATTTGTTGATTTCGTCACGTGCATCTTGCCAATGTAATAAAACGTACGACGTTATATTTCCATAGTTCCCAATGAGGTTTAATCATATTCACAGCTACATTATTATTACTGGATATATGACTTCGTTTGTTTTACAGGCGATTTAAAAAATCGAATCGCCTTCACATAAATGTCGGCTTTTGATAGAAGAGTTTCGTACCAAGGAAATTGAAACATTAGTGATATATATACCTTAAATTTGCCATTTGAATATCGGTGAACATCGTGGCCCAGGGTAGAGCTATCTACTTTGTGCATGATGTTCTGACATAGAACATGCTACATAATCCTTTTTGGACTTGACACCCGAGTACACAAAATGAAACTGAATTTGTTTACTCAGAATAAAGTACGTCGAACGCTTTGATTAAGCAAGTCGTGTATGTGCATCAGTAGTATACTTAATCGACATGAAATGTTGGATATATGATTCCTTGCCATATTGTTGTTGACTACATATGATAAAAGTATTGTCTTACCTTTGTCATTAACATAAAGCTGGTAGAAGTCATTCCAAGATCCCTTGTAGTCTAACGAAGAAACTCCCAGACTACAGTGATGGAAATATGACACTCCAGTATCCTTTGGGTTCCTGGCAACATAAACGATCTGCTCGGGAGACGATAAGAAAACCGTATACGTGATTTTGTTCAACTCTATCTACCTATCATAAAATCGCGTATTCAACAGAACAACTTGACAATTGAGACAAAAACAAACAGGCAATAGAGATAATGAAAAAGACCATGAAAAAGACATATGTAGGCAGATGTATTGAACGAGGTAGAGAAGTGATAAGTTAATACCTGCCCCTCTACCTATTCTTAAGTGCCTAATTCAAGGGCCGCTGCAACCAACACAGCAAATTTGCTAAAAAAAATCACCGTTTTTGCAAATATTCATTCGACTTTAAATACATTGTTAACCCAAGATTAAAATATTGACTGGGCTGACCTTTCACCTTGTCAAGCAGTCATACGTTGCGTGATAAAGAATTGTTAATTATGCAAATCACCCGATTTCTTGGCTTCTTTCTGCTCCCATTTTAAGATTTAAAAAGAATTTTACTCAATTCTGGATGGGTAAATTTTCTGAAATTTTCACATTATGTCTTTAAATGCTATATAAAAAAACAACCATTTTTGTTTGGAAATAAAGTTCTGAAATTTTGCATAAGAACAATTTTAATTCTGCTAATCATGATTATAATAATTGTTTTGAATGTCAGTCTTTGAAGCCATGCCGTTTTAGAATGGGGATAGATAATGAAAAATAAAATAGTCGTTTATTTCTACATATACTCTTCTTTCAAGTGAAATATTACATTTCACAAAATAGCGTCAAGTTTTTCAAGTTTTTGATTTTAATTAATTTTTATCATTAATACCAAAATTGAGTTTTTTACCCTTAATATACACCCATTTTATCCTTCGAATTAACTACCGCTACCGTTCTAAACTTAGAGGCTCTGCTTTTTGAAAATAAACAGTATGAGGGGGTTCCTTGTCATCTTTGCTGTGAAATATTGCTTTATAAAAACTGTGTAGGCAACATGCAGCTCAATCTTAACTACGCGCTAATTCTCCCATAGTGCAAATAGACAGAGAGGCAGTAGAGACAGTTATTGTAAAGTCATAAAAACTGGGTTATTTATGATACAATGACTTTAGGAAGAGTGCCGATACCATTCACAGTATCTTAGGAAAATGGAGTGAAAATAATGTGACTTCGAGTTGGAAAACTTCAAGGTAAGAAATAATCCTTCCACCTTGCATTTCTTACGGATAGCTTGACTTGGGAATGCGTGGTAAGGCAGGTGAGACTTCAAAAGCCTTGGTGACGGAAGTTTCTCCATCTGTTTGAGTCCGATTCCAGACTCCAAACCAGCTTTTTCCACCGAAAGTAGGATGTTCATGAAACGTAGCTTTATGATAAACTCGGGCAACAGAGGTTTCATAATTTGAGGAGATGTATTATGCATCGTAACCTAAAATAGTAGGAGAGCAATCTTCGTGTTATAAACTAACAACTCGGCTCCGAACTTCAGCACAAATGTTCGTAGTTGACCGAAGTCCTCTGAAGTGTAAGTTTGTTGAATTCATTTGCTTTAAATTTAACATTTGTTGATGCCTTTAAGATGAGGAAATATTTACTGCACAAATCATAAAGAAATCCTTTGAAGACAGCAATGTTTCCTTGAGATGATGTATTTATCAGAGCGATCCTGCATGCTTAATTTTCTTTTGTCGTTATTTTAAGTCTACAACATAATGCATTACTTTAAGGATACGATGTATATCTACCAGAATGGAATTATGAAATTGGCCTCTATCATCGGGTTTCTTGCTTGTTGAACTGCAGAAGTGTTGATTTCCGTATTTCCTTCATTCATAATCAACGATACCATCTCTATCGTCCATGTAGTTCTACAATTGCAGATAGAAGATGAGTTATCAGTAGTAAATTAGAACCGTAGAGTGGAATATGAGTAAGCCTTCATTTTCTAAGAAGATGTTGTTATTCTTATAAATCTTGGTGGCATAGTATTATTCTGAAATCAACTTTCTTCACCTGGTAGTCTTGATGGACAAAATTTTCAATAATAATAGTCCGAATAGGACATCTGGATCCGGTTACCGAGTCCTCATGGCCATATGGCTAATATTAAATTGCTTGATCACTAATTGTGAGCAGCAAGCAAACAACCAAACAAAATAAAAAAACAAACAAACAAAACAACAGACCAACCAATCAAACAACGAATATCCCTACTCCAACATCATCCCTCTTTTGGTTGAACTTTTATGCAGTCAGCCAAGCGACACGTGACTCTGCATGGACGCACTTTCACGTCAAAATGGACAACTGTTCTAGATTTTAGTATTCCCAAAGCAATGTTTGCTGTCCTCGGACAAGGGACTATTCAATTCTTGGTTAACATTTTTTCAGCAAATGATCATCATTAGTAGGGTTCAGTGTTCTAATTTAGTCGCCACCATAGTGCACTGTTTTTGCGGCAGGAAGAATCATCGGAAAAATGTGCAACCCCCCGGGTCTTAGCTCATGCCTCTTTCCGCCATCGGCGTTTGAACTTTCAAGATCCTAGTAAAAAACCTGTTGACATGAACATTAGTCGATGGCAACATCTATTTGTGTCAGAGTTACTCGCTTTGGAATGGCGTAGATTAACCTTAACGTTGTCCTTCAATCTGTATGGTTATGTCAAAACTGAACATTTTCAAGCTGAAAAGCCAGCATCGATGAGATCAAACAACTTAGTCGCGCATTTGAAAGTACTGATTTATTATGTAAGGTTTTTCAAGCCATATACGTGTACGTGTATGTTGCCAGTGTTTGGCTATTGTCTACGCCTCATCCCAAGGCGTAGCCAATGGCAAGCACAGGCTTGCGACATACACACAGGGCCGAGGTTGTTCATCGGGGGCTGGTGGGCCATTATAAAGCGTTCAAACAGTGAGACATGCCGTCAGTTTTGCTTTCACTTGTTCAACAGAATGCGGATTTTCAGGTAATCAATGAATTGATAAATGCAATATTCACGGAATAAGAAGCTGTCGAATAGAAGAAGTCGTTATAAGAAGCGGGAAATGATGTTGTCACGAAGTATTATCAACAAACATATTGGAACATAAATGACTGAAGTATTCAGCTTAGCTAATAGAAGACTAATGTTTAATTCATTGACAACACTATGCCTACGATTTCTTTGTCTAAAGTTCATCTAAGTGCTAGACTAAATCCCAGTATAAAATACACGATTTCTCAAGGTACAACATGAAGCAATAATGTATTCTGTTGTCTTGTGAGGGCGCTGTAGGAGTAACTCCCCACAACATGTCGAACTGTCCAGTTGTCTGCTTGTCGAAACAGGCTGTCTGTGTGTACTGTGCATTTGTATCACTGACATATGAATTTAATATGACTCTAATTCATTCATCAACGATAATATATACATAATAAGGCTTTGTTGAGAAGTTGAATATTGGTCTTTCAGCATGCTATAGAGACATGGCAAAACACTGTTGTTGATACATTGAAAACATATAAAAAACTAGACTTGTTAACATTTTTTTCAAAATAAAAGTCATGAAATGCGATAAAATGATTCCTGAATATGTTAAATTATTATTGACATTAGCGCCGTTGTATGACATACCAGTGTTGAGTGCGGCTTTCAATATTCAGACAAGTATTGGAATTTCAGAGCATGTTTAGAAATGCGACGTGATACCTCTGCCATTTGTAATGGTTTTGACTTCCTATGTGAGGCAGTCTGTTTACGTGTGTACGTGCTAGCTTATTGTGATAGTGTATGCCAGAAGGACGAACGCGCTCACCCCAGCGCCCGCAATCGGGTACAATTGTACCCTGGATACTTCAAATTATTTGGAGCAAAGTCAAACTTTTCATTGAACTGGTTGAGGAGTGTGTCAAAAGTCAACATTTCTTTATCAAACACTAAGGTCACATCTCTTGATTTTTTAGAAGTGCTTATTTGGGCTCCAAAGTTGTGCAGTAAAATAGCAGTAAAATGTCTACATTTTATCGATATCAATAAATATATATTTATCAATTTTTTATCAATATTATAAATATTTATCAATATTTTATAAATCTAAAGTCAACGGGAGGCCGAAAATGGGGTGGAAACCATAGTACTTATGTCAAAACCCTCCATATTGTAGTGCACTAGGGAAGCGTATTCAATCGAACTTACATTCAATTATGAAGAAATGCATGCAACATTGCGGCACCTTTAGCCAAGTTTATTGCCGAACCATTTATTGACTATTGCCCTCAGATCTATTTATTAATTTGTTTAAGACGTGAAAGAATCCATATGAAACTGTCAAGTGCCGCCACTGGTGAATTTCGCAAAATCACACAAAACATGATTTGAAGGCTGATATACCAATTTTACTTATTCTGTCCTTATCCTAGAATTTTGCGGGAAAGTAGAGCTGTTGGTAACTGCCCCCCACCTGCATACACGGAAAATGTGCCCTCCCACTGAATTTGAATGCCCACTGCCCTCCAGTACCTATGGTCTGCCCGCTCCCCACTGCCAACAACAATTCAAGCTCCCCACTGCCCTCTCCCCACTACTAAAATTCCCCATTGCCCTCTAGATGCCCACTAGACAACCCAGGTCAACGCAAAACCTAGCGAGCAGCTAGCAGTATACTTCGAACATTGCTTCCCTCTAAGTTAAGCGCTTAATCTCCCCTTAAGATCTATCTCTCCTCTCCCTCAAACGTACTTTTCGGTGACCTATTGTCAAAAGATTTGGCCCCGACCACTGAAAATAATGAAATTTCTTCCCCGCCCACAGTAAATATGATTAATTTTAAAATTTTCCCCGCCCACCGTTTTGCATGAACAGCTAGCGGCACCTGAACTGTGTCGCACTGTACGAGGGGCTGCAGATGAGACCAACCGTACATGAAGTCACCTGGTAAAGTTGTAAGAGTTCGTTGACCTTTGTTCCCAGCCATACCTGTCGAAGATCAATATTACAGTGCAGAGTTCGCTGAAGTCATGATGCCCCCATTATGCACAACATATTATTTTACAGCGCTATTCGTGTGTGGTATGGCATATTCGGCAACCAGATATGCTTAAACTGGACAATTAGCAGATACATCGATATGTAATGATATACGTTCACTGTAGGGCCAGCACACAACAAATAAATACAGTAGAAATTAGTGTACTTAGTGTGTACTGATAGACTTACCCGATTTAGGGTAGCTAGCGACGAAGACATCGTCCTCTCGGCAGTTGACGATTTCAGGTCTCTCTATCAACTTCTGTTGAAGTCATTTGCGTAAGGGACCCGATCGTGTTCGAAAGTACCGGCAACAAACCTGGCATTCTCGTTCATTTTGTAAGTTGGCTAGCAGAACTTTTTCAATGGTCGAAATCCTATTTAGTTGCTTTGATACACTCTTTGTTGTGTCCCTACTGAAACCTTTGACCTATGACGTATGTTACAGCAATTTCAAAGCCTGGTCATGTGATAGACTTGAGAACTTATACATACTGGTACTCGACTTGTTTCAAAGTCTCTGATTTGCTCCCGGATTTATACCAGGCGTACTTGCAAAATGTTATTCTGTGAAGAGCATAGCAACATCTGCTTCTGCACTCAAAGTTAATGATTGCATTTGCCTTAAAGAATGCATTTTAACAATTAGCCGCCGAGTGCCATATGTGAGTAAAGTAAAACGTTCGAATATCGTATGTACAAATCGCACAGAAAACAAGCGTCGAATGAAATCTGTACGTCACGGAAGCGATTGTCCTGCTATCTTCTCATATCGTGAGACGGGAAGAAAACCACAATACTTGTAGCAAGAAGGTGGCTTCACTCACAAATAAAGCTCTCTCTAATGTGTGTCTTGTGTGTACCTGACGCAAAGTTTCACTTGCATTAATCCGTTTGAAAAACTAGACAATCGATTCGCGTCTCGAATATTGGTCAAGTCGCCACTTATGAGACAGTGTGTCTTTCTGCTCTGCGATGATTAAGAACCAAGATCTTCACATCCTCTCTTTGGCCACGAAGTGTTGTCCTCTTTTCCCCGATTTTAAAGCGCAATTAGCTGTGCCTTTATGTACTTTTCTCGCCAGAAAATACAATCTATTATCAGGAAAGAGCTGTGGGATTCCATTTAATAAGCGATATTGTCTTTGGAAATGCCACTATTTCAATTTCTCATTTTGGAGTTGATCGATTAAATTTAGTTGATTACGCGTATATTTGCAGCGGCTATATTTGCATTGTAACTCAAAATTTATTTAGTAAGTGCGTTCGTCGCTTTTTGAAAAACGTTCTGGGTGAAAGTTCGGTAAGCGTGAGTTGGATTTGACTTAAAGCCATCTTATTGAAAGCTTGGCGCTTTCATCGCATGATATTGCAGGGACCATCTTTTGATGAGTGTGGCAGAGTCTACTTCCTGCTGATGTGCAGCGTGCTCGGAAAGGTTATATCTGATGGTCGATTGTCACTATTCACAGCAACTTAGGGAGTCTTTTTGTATTATTTAATAATAACGGTAAGATTAAGCTACACAATTGGAGATCACCTTTCGAGACACTACACATCCTCCACTCATTCACGTTCACACAGGCTGTGCGTATTTGCATGACACAAACAATAGTTATGCAACTACCCACAGCCTGGTGTGCGTATTTCAAAATCGACGCAAATTTGCAATCAGCACCATATTGTACTGTGTTGATGGTTTATGTTGCCCCCGGGATAGTTGATGCCCTGACAATTGACCTTTTCCGTAATCGATGAAAAACTTCTGACAGAGGTGAAATAATAGAATATTTTCCTGTAGAGGTTATAAAGAGAAGATTTTTGGCAAAATGACTGATATCTATGGATTACATTTATTGTTGTCGAATGTAAGAGTCACAGAGTATTTTGAAGGAACAGATAAAAAACCAAACCTACCCTAATATTCTTTTTTGAGACATGGATACTCTAATTTGTGGTCTCACCAAGTTAAAACTTAGTTGAATGTGAAAAAGCTATTTTGGTGTCATTTCTATATAATGAAAACATAGCTCTTTATATGTAAATTTTGCATCTTCGATGTTTCTTTAAATTTTCTTGAAACATTCTTTATTTTAACTGTTCATAACACTGAAACAGAGTGCTTTCATTGTCCTAATTATAAGTCTTATCACCTATATATTTATATATCTAAATGATATTTTTATATAAAGCACATCATATTTATAGTCATTTACATAAATAGTTCCAGGCTTCTGATTTTAAAGTTTTCATTTTGATGTGGTTAATGACACCATGCATCACATTATTTACACTATCTCCATAGTTGAATGAGCAGATTTCCCGAAAGGCGTATTCGAGGCATCCATAACTTCACTACATGCAACTTCAAACCATTACGCTCTGCAAAAATTATAAGAATAATTACACCCGACGATTTCCATAAATATTGTTTGCGGTGCAAATATTTAGATTATCACTTCGACGTGCGAGATATTTTCTTCGAATAATAATGGTAATAAGCGAGTGATATAGTCCAGTAACTTCAAAATATTTGTTAAATACCACAAAGTTAAACATTTTAAAGGGACCTATCAACAAAAAATATTTGTTGATCAGTACGAATTTACAAATGCGTAAATTTCTGGCATTTCTGGAACACTTCGAAAACAATCTGATTAAAGTCTTTCACTGTCATTAATGAATTTCTATTCAATAGTTTGGCAGATCGGACGAGATCCACTGTGGACCAGTTTCTATTTACAGCATGTTATGCCTTTACAATTACAACGGGTCAAAGTTCACCACTCAAAGTCAAGTCCGCTGCCTTTCATTCTTTCCCTGTATATTTTCTCATACTCCTTGTTTTGGGCAACCGTGAAAAAGTTCATCCAATCACCGACCACACCTAAAAGACAACACGGGAAAAGGTAAAGTCTCATTTCCTGAAATCCATGGAACGATAAGATAATGAAACATACATGCCATAATCCCTCCATGATTACAATTTATGTGCCGTCTAACGACACGAGCCATTTGACTATTCATTCTATACGACAACGGTTCTCTATTTATCCTTATCATTCAAATGAAGTTTTACTCCCACATATTCAACAGTCATATCACTCTCTTGGTTTTACCCTGACATAAAAGACCAACGTCGCCACTAGCGCTTGACTTATTTCTTTGATTGTCATTGGATTCCAGCTCTCGGATAGATTACAGGATTAATTTATTTAGCAACAGAATGTCTTTGATAATCATATACTGACTGACATTCACTGCTCAACAAACCACAGAAATATACATCTAAATCTATCTTCATCGAAAGTGACAGCCTCTATATTGTTGATGTCGCTCACTTTACTGTATGAAGAAAGAAGACTTCATTTTGCTCAAGATAATATACAACATAAGCAGATATGGAGACTAACAGTTATACAACTATTCGCTGTTCTGCAGCCTCTAGACTAATTTTGAAAATCTTTGAGAAAATTCGATTTTGCCACACAGTCTTTTTGTGATTAACGAAGAATAAACGTTACCGAATAGTTAAAGGGAGAGTGTGAATTCTGCTCAAAGGTTGCCATGGACCCCTACGACCGATGTACCCACTGTATCTAGGGTACGTTGGCGATTGATGAAAGTTGAAACATGTTTGTTAACAATGAATATCATACAATATAAATGTTGCAGCTATGTTGACGTGATACATCTAGATATCAAGCATTGACATATGTACCGATTTCAAGATGTACATATCCTGGAATTTAATGAGCTATACAACCTAATACAGGAAAGTATGTGAGTAGTGCAGTGATTGCCTAGAATTGTCAATATGCTCCTTAATCATCGTAATGGCGAGGCAGAAGTTATCATATTGTAGTGCCTATACCATGTCTTTTGTATTCACTGATATGTGTTGTCATCTTTCTGAAAAGCCTCGTGTTCAGCAGATATTTGTTATTTGGAGAGAGAGAGTCACTTGTTACAGTCGCAACCATTTTCAATATCTGTATGTGCAGACTTCTGTCGTTTATCCTACCTTTCCTAATGAATTGGTGCTTGTCTTTGTCACCGACCACAAGGGAAAAATTGACATTTTCGTCTTTCTTCATTTTGTTGAAAGAACAAAATTCAACGATGTCATCAATCGCACCTTCGGTCAAACTGATATCCAGGAAATCTGTAATCGACTTGACAGCACCCTTAGGATCCTGATGAAAAAACCCAATATACATTTAAATACACATTTATGAGACTTAATGACGAACCATTGTTATTTATATATATATTTGTTATTCATTTAAAATTTATTGTTCGAATTGTTAATGGTATGACGCAGATTAAGATTTTTTGCATGTATATAATATGTATGGTTGTGTTGGTAGCTTGTGAAAAAGAGAAAACCGCTATTACTGTCGTTTAATAGTTCACCCAAGTAACTCAATTAATTAATTATGTTGATGAAGGATATTATAAGTGTTCATGCAGATTGCTTCCCTGGTACACTTGTTTCTATAAGATTTTAATTGGGACCAAACATGAAATAGTCTTCTCTGTCTTTCCTACAGCGTAAATATCTTGTCCTCTAATCTTTCAAAAGAGTTTCAATAATTGTACCTTTCAATATGAACAAATTGACAACATGTGCAAGGAGAGCAGACATCTTGACTGATTTATATACAATGGCAAATACAATACGATCATACGGTGAAGTCTTTAAGAAATGCACTCGCTTGGATTGGATGAAGTTGAAGATAATGGCTCTCTGATGTGACTTGTATCTGATCACAGTCAGTATTGACAAAAAATAACCAAACCACCTATTCCAAGGTAAACATATGTACAAGGTGAAACTTGAAATTGTCTCTCAGTACAAACCTTTTTCATGTTTTCGTACTTTAGGAACATGACGTTTTCATCGTCTCTATGCTGCCACCACGTTAAGACGTGATCAAACCAACTCCCATACCACGCTGTTACCACGACAGAAGTAAGGAAAAGAAAATATTTGGGAGACTCTTCCTTTAGCATCATGGTAACATAAATTTTGTGGTTTAAATCTAAACGTAAAAGTCAATCATAGACTTGATAAAGTTCTTCATTTTTTCCATCGCGTTTGTGGACTTCGTCACGTGCGTTGTCTTGCCAAGGTAATAAATCGTACAACGTTATATTTTCCATAATTCCCGATGAGGTTTAACCATATAACCATATTCATAGCTACATTATTATTAATGGATATATGACTTGTTTGTTTTATAGGCGCTTGAAAAATCGAATCGCCTTCATATAAATGTGGCTTTTCTGATCGACGATTTTCTTATCGCTGAAGGTAGTTGAAGCAAGAAAGAAATAAGATTTGAGATATATCGTACATTTGCTTTTTGATTTAGCACGAGCAGCGCACTCTACTTTGTGCATTATGTTCTGACATAGAATAGGTTAACCCTGCTTTGATTTGACATCCCATAGACTTGGTTCAAGTCGGTGAATTAAAAAAATAAAATCATTTGTAATAGTTTCTCTTGTCTCTCTCCTATTTCATACAAACCTAATTAGAATTTGGCAGCCAAGGAAAGGTTTTCCTTGCGACTGAACGCGTTAACCTTTGAGTCTGCGCAGTAGTGAGTTAGTTTCTGCCGGATGCGTGTGATTCAGGGAGAAACTCTCCTGTATAGCGTTCAACCTACTCACGCGTTTCACATGAAAACAGAACATAACTCATCGCGTTCACCCCCTCAAACATTCCCAAATCACAGACTTGAACCAAGTCTTGACACCCAAGTAAACCAAAAGCGATACTTTATTTGTTGACTTTGAGGAAGTAAGTCGACAGCGTGTATATGCATCATTAGTATTGTTAATCAACATAAAGTGTGGAATACAAAGTCCCTTGTCACACCGTTGTTGACTACATATGGTAAATGTATTTACTTATCAAAGATGCTATAGGGATTATCTTACTTTTGTCATTCACGTACAGCTGGTAAAAGTCATTCCATGATCCCTTGTAGTCCAGTGGAGGGAACCCAAGACTATATTGATGAAAAAATGACACTCCAGTATCCTTTGGATTCCTGGCAACGTAAACGATCTGCTCGGGAGACGATAAGAAAATCTTATACGTGATTTTGTTCGACCCTACGTACTCATCGCTTAATCATCATAACATCATGACGATTAAGACAAGAACCATTGCCGAACACTAGCCTAAAAGGAAACAGGCCGGGGAATTACGTAGATCATGAAAAGGACTGATACGTAGGCAGATGTATTCAAAGCGATATATATATATATATATATATATATATATATATATATATATATATATATATATATATATAGAGAGAGAGAGAGAGATGAGTAGAGATAGAAGAGAGAGAGAGAGAGAGAGAGAGAGAGAGAGAGAGAGAGAGAGAGAGAGAGAGAGAGAGAGAGAGAGACAGAGACAGAGAGAGAGAGAGAAGATAGACAGACAGACAGACAGACAGACAGACAGAAAGCAGAGAGAGAAATTCATATCTTACGTCTCTATCGACTTACATACCTAATTAACTATGCGCTAATTCACCCATTTACTGGTCTTATTTACTTTAACTTGGATGTAGTGCAAATGGGCAGAGAGACAGTAGAGAAGTCGTTGATACAGTTAAAAGCCAGGTAATTTATGATCGAATGGAGTTGGCAAAAGTACAGATCCCATTCACAGTAACTTGGAAATTGAGCGAAAATTAAGTGACTTGGAGTCTGAAAACTTCAAGGTAAGAAATACTCGAACGCACCTTGCATTTCTTACGGATAGCTTGACTTGGGAAGGCGTGATATGGCAAGTGAGACTTCATAAGCCTTGGTGACGGAATTTTCTCCATCTGTTTGAGTCCATTTCCATACTCCAAACCAGCTTTTTCCAGCGCAAGTAGAAGGTTAATGAAACGTAGCTTTATGATAAACTCAGGCAATATAGGTTTCAGAAATTTGAGGAGATGTGTTATACATCGTAACCTAAAATAGTAGGAGAGCAATCTTCGTGTTATAAAACCAACAACTCGGTTGTAAATTGTTGTTGACAGTTTGGTAGAGGAGAAATCAGCATTCAGCACTAATGTTCGCAGTTGACAGAGACCTTCTGAAGGGTAAGTTTGTTGAATTTATTAGTTTTAAAATTTGTGATGCAGTTCAAGTATAACACGATTGGAACTAATTTGGGAGAATTGGATTTTCATATTTTTCAAATTTCTCAAAATTGTTAGGTGCCATACAGCTGAATGTTGCAAAATTGTAAATTACTCACAAAAACAAGTGTGTAATGTGAAAAGAAAAGTAGATGAGCTTACATTTGTAGATTAAATCGGCATTACTTTACCATCCAATTATCCAAAATTAGTTCCAATCGTGTTATATATATCTAGTGCATAAAGAAATCCTTTGAAGAGAGTTGTATTTCCGGGAGTTGGTGTATTTATCAGAGCGATGCTGCATGCATAATTTTGGATAAATTAGTTTGTTATACATATTGTACCCTTTACCATAATGCATTATATTAAGAATATGATGTATATCTACCAAAGTGGAAGTTTTAAATTGACCTCTATCATCGGGTTTCTCGCTTGTTGAACTGCAGAAGTGTTGATTTCCGTGTTTCCTTCATTCATAATTAACGATACCATCTCTATCATCCATGTAGTTCCTACAATTGCAGCAAAGAGATGAGTTGTCGGTACTTCATGAGAACACGGTCAGAGTGGAATGCAAGTAAGCCTTCTTTTCCTAAGAAGATGCTGTTATCCTTATAAATTTCGGCGTCATAGTAAAATTGGGAAATTAACTTTCTTACATAGTAGTGTTGATGGACAACCATTTCCGAAAAAACATTCGTCCAAAGAGGACACCAGGATCCGGTTACCCTAATCCTCCTTTGCCATAGCCATAAATGGCTAATTTTAAATTGCATGATTATTATTTTTGACAATCTTCCAAGCAAGCAAGTAAACAAACAAACAAACAAACAACAAACAACAAACAACAAACAAACGGATGTCAAACTCTGACACCATTTCTCATGTGGTAAAACTTTCATGCAGTCGGCCAAGCAACAAGATGACTATGCATGAAAGCACTTTCACGCCGAAATTGACAACTATTTCCAAATTTTAGGGTTGCAAAAGCAAAAATTGATTGTCTTTGGGACTACTATTAATTTGGAGCCTCCGTTTATATTTTGTAAGCACATGGTCATCCTAAGCAGCGTTCAGTATTCGAATTTAGCCCCCACTAGTACACAGTTTTTTTTCCGGCAGGAAGAATCATCAGAAAAAAATGTACAGTCCCCCGGGTCTTAGCTCATGCCTCTTTCCGCCATCGGCGTTTGAACTTTCAAGATCTTAGTAAAAAAACTGTTGACATGTACATTTGTCGATGACAGCACCCATATGTGTCAGAGTTACTCACTTTGGAATTGCATAAATCCACCCTATTATGTTTCTAAATCTGAATGATTCTGTCAAGACATCATTTTCAAGCTGAGAGCCAGCATGGGTGAGAGGCCAAACAACTAGTGCTCGGCTACAGGTTACGCCTCATCCCTGGAAGTAGCTCAATGGCCGAGCACATGCTTGCTATACTATACACACAGGGCTGGGGTTGTTCACTGGGGCTGGTGGGCCAGTTATAAAGCTGACAAACAATTAGATATGCTGTCTCTTCTGCTTTCTGTTGTTCAACAGAATAGCGGATTTGCAGTTAATAAATGACCATGCATATATTCGTAGAGACGATAAATGAAACCATCACAAAAATTAATTAATGGTCATGACCATTAATTTATTTTTGCGATGGTTATTTGACACCCGAGAGTTTAATCTGTTTGCTTCTGATATTTCGTACGCTGAGCGTGTCCTACCTTGGTATTATTTAAGTATCACTGAGCTGGCCATACGCACAGAACACTGCGCATCGCGTTGGCGTGCATAGCTTATCTAGGCAACGTTTCGAGCACCAGCATTAATTTTGTGTTTTTTTTTCAAAATCTGCACTTGAGAAAAAGTAACACTGTTTCGGAAGCCCAAATCCTTGGAGTTTTGTTTCGATCCCCCTTTTAAGATGAGGTCTTTACTATGTTGGAATATGTACATCTTTGTTGCACTTCTGTACGGTTTTCAAAATCGTTCAGGGTTACTGTATATTCAGTTAATTTTTAGCGACTGCAGTTTTACAGATGACTAAGATGCAGATATAGATGTACTCACCTGCCCTGATAGTTCACACCTCGGTGTGGCTTTCAGTATTCAGACAAGTATTGCAATTTCAGAGCATGTCTCTACTTGTACAGGCGACGTAACACCTCTGGTATTTGCAGTGGTTTGGACTTTCATCCTATGCGGCAGAGTACTGTTTACGTGTGTACCTGCAAGCTTACTTTGGAAGTGTATGCCAGGGGGGACTCACACCCCCTTCTATCCCCGATTGGGTACAGATGTTTACCCTGGATACTTCAAATTACTAGGATCTAGCTCACAATTTTCAGTCAAATGGTAGTGGGGTTGTAAAGAGTCAACATTGTGTTATCCAATACGAAGGTCACAACCCTTCATTGTTCAAAATTTGTGCAGTTAAAACAGCAGTAATATGTGTACATTTCATTAATATGTTTGTTGTCTAAAGTCGACCTGAGGCTAAAAATGCGGTCAAAACAGCATCGCTTATATTAGACTGCTCCATACGGTAGTGCAGCCACGCGAGCGTATTCATGTACATTCCATCAGCTTATGAAGTCATGCATACCACAAATTGTGACACGAACTGCCTAGTTTGTTGCCGAACCACTTCCTGATTATTGCCCGCAGATCAATTAGTGAATTTGTTCAACTTGTGTTTGAATCTATAACCAACTGTATCGCATTTTACAAGGAGCTACAGATGAGATTAACCTGTCACCTGGTACCGAAGAGTTCGTTGTTCTTTGTCCTATATCATGTCTGTGGACGGTCTATCCAACTATTAAACTTTGAAGAGTTCCGCTGAAGTCATGCTAACACCATTATGCACAGCAGAATATTTCACGGCGGTATTCGGCAACCAGATATGCTCAAAATGGATATGTATTGCATATAGCTGATACATTTATGGACAGAACACAGGATATAAATAAGTGTACTCTTAAACTTACCCGCCTTAGGGTAGCTAACAACGAAGACATCATCCTCTCGGCAGTTGACGATGTCCGGTCTCTTTATCAAACTTGTGTTGAGGCCGTTTGGGTAAAGGACCCCATTGTGTTCGAAAGCACGAGCAAGAAACCTGGCATTTTCGTTCATTTTGTAACTTGGCTTGCAGAATCTTTCACTGGTCGAGATCCCGTTACGTTGCTTGATAACACTCTTTACTACTGCAACCCATGACCTCTGACGTATGCTACTATGATTCCGATGCCTGGTCATTCTGGTAGATTTGAGAACTTCTACATTCTGGTACTCGGCCCGTTTGAACGTCTCTAATTTGCTTCCTGATTTATACCATGCGTGCTAGCAAAATGTATATTATCTGAAGATTATACCAGTATCTGCTTCTAAAATGAAAGTTAATGGTTGCATTGCTCTTAATGAATGCATTTTTACAATCGTCCGCTCAGTGCCGTAAAGGACTGACGGGAGAACCTTTGAATATCGTGTGTACAATTTAAACAGAAAACAAACAAACAAACAAACAAACAAACAAACGAACAAACAAAAGAATAAATAAAAATTATTGCTATTATATGTTGTGATTCGTTGGAATTTTGTATGACAATCAGACTTTACAGTCGTCTTGCAGATACAAGTCTGGAAAATCGTTACGAAAGGTGGTTCCACCTTGACGATGTAATCAGTACTGAGCAGTATGAAACGACATTAAAAAGAAATTGCTAGTTTTAATGTTAAGCGTCGAATGCAATCTGTAAGTGGCAAATTATACTTCTGCCTTTCCATATCTTGCGAGGGGGTGAAGTGCCCCCTTCTGGCATACCAAAGTAAGCTATTGCAGGTACACACGTAAACAGTACTCTGCCGCATAGAATGAAAGTCCAAACCATTACAAATACCAGAGCTGTTACGTTGCCTGTTCAAGTAGAGACATGCTCTGAAATTGCAATACTTGTCTGAATATTGAAAGCTGCATCGAGGTTTTAACTATGAGGGCAGGCGAGTATATCTATATCTGCATCTAGATCAAAGGTCAGGCAAAAAGCCAGTCGCTAAACATTAACTAAAAATCGAATTACCCTCAACGACTTCGAAAACCGTTCAACAAAGATGTGCGTATTCCAAAGTGGCAAAGACCTCGCCTTAAAAGCAGGGATGAAAACAAAACTTCAGGGGGAGGGCTTAAGAAATTGCTTTTTTTTTTCTAAAGTGCAGATTTTAAAAAACACTAAACTTATACTTCTTATGCCGTGGTAGCGCGTAAATTGATCCAGATCCTGCCAAGGCTTAAAGCTGCGTTCAAAATTTTTCTCATCAAAATTTCAGGGCTGGTTCAAAATTTTTCTCATCAAAATTTTAATGCAACATTTTTCCAATTTTTATGAACTTTCAGAAATTGTTTTGATAATATTGAACCAGATGGACCACATTTCATTGGCGAAACATTTTTATCGAAATTTTGGAAAAAAATATCTGTAAAAAAATGACTGAGGTGTATTTTTAAATGCAACAAAAATTGACTTTGGCGCTCAAAGGGTTAAATTAGTTAACTCCGGTAGGAGCTGGAGGAATCAGGGGGATTTGAAATATCTGGGATTAGTGGAGAGAACATGATAGGTTTGTACCGGGTGTGAGGGTGGGATCTGAAAACATTTTGTTCGCTATTTTACATTCGTAGATTCTAAAGTTTCATTAATTCAAAACAGAAAAAAGTTGCGCAGGTATGTCGTTCAATGGCTCTAATGTTAATTTACAATCGGAACATACTCTAGAATCATTTCATAGCATTTTATGAATTTTATTTTGAAAAAACCATAAATAGTATAAGTGCGATGCATTGCATTTTCATAAGAAAAGCAACATGATGACCCTGTAGCAGGGTACGGAAGCTGCAACTGTTGCTACATTTCCGATATATTTGTTCAAGGTATCAACGATGCTGATACACATATTATGCAACTTGTTGATAAAGCCTTATTATGTATATATTATTGTTCATGATTGAATTGGAGTCATTTGAAACTCATCTGTCAATGCACAGTACACATACATCTATTAGGTTACGTTAACGGGCATGCCACTGGACCGCTCAACATGCAGGAAAACAGAGAAAATATTTGTCACTTCCAGTTGTACATGTACCCTGAGAAATTGTGAACTTCATACCGAGATTTCGCAGCACTAAGATGAACTTTGACATAAACGAAGACATAGTGCGGTCAACGATTTAAACAAAGACTTCTGATGGCTACGCTGCATATCAATAAAGTCATTTGTTGCGTGACAATTTCATATTCCACTTCCTATAGCGACCTCTTCCATCCGACCGCCTCTCACATCATGAATGTTTCATTAATCAATTCATTGATTACCTGCAAATAGGATGGCTCTAAATCAAATGCAACTCAAGTAAACATGCTTACCAACGTTTGACCCAGAAAGTTTTTTTCAAACATTAGCGACGAACGCACGACTTGAATGTCAATCATTTTCGAGTTGCAACCTAAATATGGTCGCTGCAAATATACACCTAAGTAACTAAATTTATTCGATTAAAGCAACACCACACTGAAAAATTTAAGCAGTCGCATAGCAAAAAGAAATACACTTGTGCATATGTGGCGAATTGACCAATATGCGGGAGGCGTCCGATTCGATTCGATCATCATATTTTTCAAGCGGATTTGTGCAAGTAACCCTTTTCGTAAGGTACGTACATTTCAGAGTTTAATTTGTGAGAGAAGCTACCCTTCTTGCCACAAGACTTGTAGTTTAGTCCGATTGGGTACAGGTGTACCCTGGATACTTCAAAGAAAAGCAATAAAAATTGTAGATTTTATCAACAATTTCGTTCTCTGATATCAACGTGAAGCCAAATATTGGATAAAAACCGCATTACTTAAGTCTTGATCCTTCATATGGTAGTGCCCCCACGGAAGCGAATTCATGTATATTCCACAAACTTAAAACGTGATGCATGCCACAAAGTGCGGCATTTACTTTCTAGTTTGTTGCTGAACCTCTTTTTGACTATTTTCCTCAGATCAATCTGCGATTTTAACGTGTTACAGTGGTTGAATCGATAACCAACTGTATCGCATTGTGTGAGGAGCTGCAGATGAGACCAACCTGACATACACCTGTTAAAGTCTTAAGAGTTCGTTGACCTTTGTCCCCAGTCATGTCTGCCTAAGGTCAATCGAACTATATCCAACTATTAAACTCTGTAGAGTTCGTCAGTCTGAATTCATACAGACACCATAATGCACAACGGAATATGTAACGGCAGCATTCTTGTGTAGTACGGCTTATTTTATTTTATTTTTTCAATCAGTCCATCATCCTACGATTGGGCGTTCGCCGCGAACACCCACAGGATGAGGTACCCATAACAAACTACCCAATGGAGCAATTATGAATAAAGTGCATTGCTTTATATTTATTGTTGCCCAACTTGAGAGTCACAGATTGAAAGTTTGTTTTGACATACATACACATGGAAATAATAATTTGTGGTTTCAACAAGAGTTAAAATATGTAATGTAGCAGAGAAAGACATTTTGTCATAATTTCTATAGAATACAAACACAGCAGTGTAAATTTTGAATCTTGGTGGTTTCTTCAATTCACCTGAAACATTCTTTATTTTCTTACCTATTCATAACACCGAAAGAGAGTTGCTCTCATTGTCCTTATCATGAAACTCACCACCTATATATTTATTTAAATTATATTTTTATATAAAGCACGACAAACTTATATTCACTTACATAAGTGGTTCCAGACTTTAACCTTTTATATTTTCCTGTTACTCGACACTGAACTATGAACGATCTATTTTGTCTATACAGCCCATTGTTTTCGTTTGAATATCAGAGGAAAATTGATGGGTTTCAGTACACGATTTTAATAAGTTCAGGCTCAAAATAGGCAGCAAGACCGACATTACAATCGGCGTACGTATTTGAATGGCTTTGTAGCTAGTATGCCGAAAGCACTCACTTTCAATAAAATTTAATTTCTTTTAATCATTAGATGCTTAACAGAAGGTATACATTCCTTGACTTGGGCTTAACTCACACGTTTTGCCCTAGCCTTTTCTGCTACCTCGAGTCAATTGGCCGTTTGCCTCGGCTATACAATGTATCACATGTTTTGTTCGTTTGGTTATCAAGAGATATAAATAAACGATTTAGCTAATTCTATGCACACCATTTTCAGGTAGCATCAGTTGTAGTCGAGTAATTTGAACTTGGGTATCATTTAAATATAAAACCTTTCGCACTGGGGCATATTTTTAAAAATCACAGCATGTCATGACGTCACAGTTACAACTGGTCTAGCTGTCACCACTCAAAGTCCAGTCCGCTACCTTTCATTTTTTCCTGGTATATTTTCTCATATTCCTTGTTTTGAGCAACCGTAAAAAAGTTCATCCAATCACCAACTACACCTGAATAGAAATAAAACAGAAAATTGGTTAAAGTCTGATTTCCTAAGAGTCATAGTTAAATTTCAAGTGCCGTACAATCTAGCGATGTCACTTGATTGCACTCATATGCGGCAAGATGTCAAACTTAAGTGTACGAATTGTCATAATAATGATGAAGAGAACGCCTTTTCGATTGATTTTTGTCGGTAGTTTGGTATGTAGTTATGATGTATGGTAGGTTTCTTGCACAGCTACGAACATTGTTCTTGGGCTTTAAAGTTTATTATTCAAATGAAGATATGTTCCTACATGCTTTCAACAATCAAATTACCTACATAGTGATTTTTTTTAGGATTGAGATAACAGAACATCTGATCCACTAGGCTATCTGCTTGACATATGTCTTTGGTTGTCATTAGATTTTCGTTGTATGATTACAAGAGAGAGAGAGAGAGAGAGAGAGAGAGAGAGAGAGAGAGAGAGATCTTCACACGTGTTTGGTTTTCTATTATCACATACACCAAATATGGTGTTTGCAGGTTGTTCTATTCATCTTACCTTTTCTAATGAATTGGTGCTTGTTTTTCTCACCGACTACCAGGGAAATATTGACAGTTTCACTTTTCCTCATTTTCTTGAAAGAACAAAACTCAACAATGTTATCAATCGTATCATCCCGCAAACTGATATCCAGGAAAACTGCAATCGACTTAACAGTACCCTTAGGATCCTGGTGAAAAAGGCAAAATATATTGTTAAGACACGATACCGAATAATTATTTAATTCATTTCAAATGTCATGTTCAAATGTCTAACGGTATGACGTAGATTACATTTTTTCGCTCGTATATCATACGTATGATTTTGTTGGTAGTTTGAGAAAATTGTTATTATTCGTTTGATCATAGATACTGTTTTTCTCGAGGGTCTATGGTTTAATAGGTCAAAATCAAAAAAGAAATGGTTATTTAAGTAACCAATGGAATAAAATATGTTGATGGCAGATATGAGTGTTCAGGCAGAACGCTTCTCTTGTAGACAGTCCTTTCATACTTGGAGGCAGAATATTGTGGAAAAATGTTTGTGATAGGTCCAGACTTTTGGAGCGTAAAGCATTTTGTCGTCCAATTTTTCATCATAGTTTGAGATAATTTTCATTTGCACTTGTAGAAATTGACAATATGTTTAAGGTGCAAAGGCTTATTAAGATACGGTCACTTCTATACTAGCCAGTCATACAGGAAGGTATCGGATTGGATGTAATGGAATTGAGGACTAATGTTTTTGTTGGATCTGGTTATTTAGTACAAACAGGTTCGCAAAAATGACCAAACCGATTTGCGTATTTATTAGGCGAAATCTAAAATTGTCTCTCAGTACAAACCTTTTTCATGTCTTCGTACTTTAAGAAAAGGATGTTTTCATCGTCTCTATGCTGCCACCACGTTAAGACGTGATCAAACCAACTCCCATACCACACTGTTAACACAACAGACGTAGAAAAAACATATTGGAGAATCATAGTCACATAAATTTTCCTGTTTATTTCTAAATGTTAATTAAGGTAGCGTGCGCCTCGAAATTGAAAGACTTAAAATTTTGTTCAAAAATTCTAAAGGAATCTTTCAACTTTATTCTTTCAAAATCAAGAATAAAATTGGGGTAATCGTGCAAATTTTGGTCTAGTGAAAGAAATTACCTACGATTTACTTATATTTGAAATTCAACATGGCCACCATTCGTGCGTTAATCCTATGGAAAAAATAAAATTTTCGATTTTCGGAAAAAGTAGGAATTTGAAGTTTTTTCTAACACAAAGACTTTTAAAATGAGCCCCACAAAAGGTTGACAACAAAAAATGGTAAAAGTTTGAGAGTCCGAGTTTCTGTTCCCGAGGCGCATTCTACCTCAATCACATTTGTCGATTCTGTCACGTGCATTGTCTTGCCAATATGATAAAACGAACGCTGTTCTATTTTCCACAATTTCCAGTGAGGTTTAATCCTATTCATAGCCACAGTATTATGAATGGATACACGACCTTTTTGTTTTCAGGCACTAGAAAATAAGAATCGTGTTCATAAAAAACGCCAAAGGTGGACAGAAGATTTTAAAATATATTTCATATTTGTTGTTAGAATTAATGACAAGGAGTGCAATCTGCTTCATGGGCTGAATGGTCCTTTTTGGACTTGACACCGAAGTACACTAAAGATTACACTTCACTTGTTTACTCAGAATAAAGCACTGTGACCGCTTTGAGCAAGCAAGTCGACAGTGAATATCTGCGTATTTTTTATCAACAAAAAATATAAATTCCCTTGTCATAACGTTTTTTGTCAACAGATGACAAATGTTCTAGATATCAAAGACCCGATACACTGCCAATAGGGGTTGTCTTACCTTTGTCATTAACGTAAAGCTGGTAAAAGTCATTCCAAGATCCCTTGTAGTCCATCGGAGGAAACCCCAGACTACAGTGATGGAAATATGAGACTCCAGTATCCTTTGGATTCCTGGCAACATAAACGATCTGCCCGGGAAATCGATGAGAAAAATTTTACGTGATTTTGTTCAACTCTACCTACTGATCATAAAAAATAGCTTCCTGATCATAACAACTAAACAATTAAGACAAGAACGAACCAGTCTGTAAAACTCGTACAGACCAAAGCAAGAGGAACATGAAACAGCAGACAGCGAATAATAATAATAATTAATATAAGTATTATATAGAAATAATAACGCGAATAATAATAGGTTCAATTTCCGTGAAAATTTCACCGTAAGGGTATTTTGGGTCGAAAAGACCAAATATGATATCGATTTCACTGCCCCATGTTTCCATGGTAACCATTTTAGGGGTTGAAAATTTCAGTTTTTCTAATATCCCATGAAAAGTTACTTTGATTGATATGAAAATTATCTGGTGGGGGAGTTTGGGTCAGAGAACACAAAAACCAGACTTATTTTAATGTTTCGAGTTGCCATGGTATCTATTTTGGGATTGAAAATGTTACTTTTTCCCTAATTCCTATTAAACAACTATTGATTGATGTAAAAAAATTGATAATAAGGGTTTTTCTGGTTAGCACACCAAAAATCACACTCATTTTAATGTGAGATGTTTCCATGGCAACCATTCAGGAGTAAAAATTACCAGTTTTTCAAAGATTCCACCTAAAATCCAGTAATCAACAGAATGTGTTATATCAAAGGGATATTTTGGGTTAGAAAGACCAAATATCCAGTGTAAAGATCCAGTAATCAACAGAAATATTATACCAAAGGGATATTTTGGGGTAGACAGACAAAATATGATATCCATTTTTACTGCCCTGTGTTTCCATAGTAACCTATTTGCATTTTAAAATTTAATTTTTTTCCAAATTCCATTAAAAGTAATCCCAGTTACTATGCAAATGTTCTCCTAAGTGTATTTATCACAGCATGAACTCCATGTTCATTTTTGTTTTATGTTGCCATGGTAACCATTTTGGTAACCACAGTTTTTTTTATTTAAAACCATAGACCCTTGAGAGGATCTATGTTAAAACATAATTTACTGTTTTTTATTTATTTTATGGATTTCTAAGTAACAACTTTTAACATTTGTTCTATAATAATAATAATTGTAATTTCTTTGCCTTCATTCTAGGAAGAATAATAAAGATAATGTATATTGGGGCCATTCTGGTCAAAATTGTTTTCCATTAATTTTAGTGTGTTGAATTAATTTTATATAGACCAGAAATAATTTTTCAAGCATTTTTAATTTTGTTTCATGCAGTCATCCAAAATAAGTGTTATATAGTATAGTACTAACTTATTATGCATTCCTCGAATTAAGTTTATGCCTTCAAATTAATTTTATGTGCTAAAATTAATTCTACTAGTATCCGAACCCAATTCCCCTTATCACCCAATGTACCATTATTTATCACAAGCAGGAACAGTAGCGCACAGTTTTTTTGTTTTATTTAAAACATAATTCACTGGTACTTATTTATTTTATGGATTTATAATTAACGACGTATTAATGTTCATTTTATTATGATTTATTTTGATTTCTTTGCCTCATTCCAGGAAGAATAATGAAGACAAATTATTTCTGATTGTTTAACTAAAGTAAAATTATGGCCATGTAATGGTACATTACTTTTTGTGTGACCTGGCGTGACCCCATAAACTCTATGATTTGCTAGATCTCCCCTTTTCATGGTAGCAATGGCTAAATTTGAATATGGTCCCTGTATACCTTTAAACATTTTTTAAACCCAGCAGGCCAAGACAAGGGGGAAATATTACAAATTAAATGTTTCATGTTTAATACTGCCAGGGCTCAAAATTAACTTATTTTCCCTGGTAGTCCAATTGGGCTACCATTTTCTGAAGTTGGTAGCCCAGTGGCTGGTAGTCCATGCATATTTTAGATCAGGGGTATCTTTTTACGTTAACCAGACAAGAGAGGGCTGCTATTTTACAAGATTCTGCCCATGAAGTGAATTTTCTTGTCTTTGATGTGTATACTTGCACACCTTTATACCCAAGGAAACGGGTATAATGGACGACAGTGGGAGTTTTGTGACCTATGAACACGTTTCACTCTCAGAGTTGTATGCAAATTTTAAAAGTCGCCATGACAACATGAAAACAATATGGCCTTTTCATCAGCACTAAGACATACTGTAGCAGGGCTAAAAATAGACCATGGCCCTTCTGTTGGGAGGAGGCATAATTTCCATGTCATTGTGATTGATACATTATTATCAAAATGCAACGAGAATGCGTTTTATTGGCCATCGTTTCCTGTGCCTGTCATTCAAGTACGTCAGTTCAGATATTGAAACTTTGTTGCAAAGTTCCACGGCACGGCCGCTCGTCTCCAGAACAAAGTCATACTATGGCAAATTTCTATGCCCAGCTGGGTTTGACTGCATTTATCTAGCTCGTCCCAAAGTGACGGACGCATCTTTCAACCTTTCAGCTTGGTGAAAAACGCATTTATTGATTCGCCAAAGGCCTGTGGATTCGCTTATTTTTGCACAAGTGCTACATGGACATAGGAAAAAGTTGTTGAATACTCACTGTTTCAGTGAATCCAACATGATGAGAGTTCTCAAGTCAAAAACTGTTGCCGTGCTTGAATATAAATGTCTTCTCATTATTTACGTCATTGTTATACAAGAGTTAGCATTCCAAAGTCTGTCACCCTAATTTTTTCAAAGTTTGGAGAAGGCCGGCATTTCCATCTGAACGATTGAACAACGTGAAACGCAAAATTCCATGCATACAATCCGGCAATATGTACAGTATAAATACTGTATATGCTCCAGGTACGTATAAGCTTATTACTCCACAAAATGGCCACAGGCGGCGTGAACTTTCTGAAAGGATTTCCTAAACGTCCTACTTGTTACCTTAGAGACAGACTCATATGTGATGCCCTGAAGGTATTCTCCGCCAGTAATTCCAGTTTCTGTCAACATGCAAAGCTCAACGATATGATTATAGCACGAGACGTAGTGTACAGACGACACATTCACGCGCAAGTCGACTCAATTGCGCATGCTCATATTGGCAGACTACACTGGCAAACGAGTGCGCATGCGTGAAGTTATACTTGTAGCACAGATTTCGTGGAAAAACTCATGCTTTTGTTCTAACTCCATCCCAAAACTTCCTCGATTGCTTACAGTAAATGCACATGAACAAAATAAAACCCAAAAACGTCAGCACAGGGAGAGGATTTATGGTTTTCGCCACAACTACAAATGCCACTCTGAAGATACGTTTAACATTCCATTGACATAGACTCTCCACAGTCGCTGTGCCTTGTTTGTGGGCGCCCACGACTGCCACGATGGGCCTGCAATTGAAGGCTACGCTGTGCTACTCGACAGCTGTGAGCATGCGCTGCCAGACACAACGACTGTTGGTTTTTGCAAGTATATGAATATTCATAAGGGTAATGATGTCAACAGAAACACCTATCTAGCTGGGCGGAGAGAATATACGTACGACAATTAGAAGTCACCACTATTGACAAAATTAAAATAAACAACACCTTTTTTCAGAATTCCCACAGCTTCAATGAATTGTTATTAGATTTCTATATAATACTTATAGCCCCTAAACTTGTAATAATAATTAATATAAGTATTATATAGAAATAATAACGCGAATAATAATAGGTTCAATTTCCGTGAAAATTTCACAAGTAGGGTATTTTGGGTCGAAAAGACCAAATATGATATCGATTTCACTGCCCCATGTTTCCATGGTAACCATTTTAGGGGTTGAAAATTTCATTTTTTCTAATATCCCATGAAAAGTTACTTTGATTGATATGAAAATTATCTAGTGAGGGAGTTCGGGTCAGAGAACACAAAAACCAGACTTATTTTAATGTTTCAAGTTGCCATGGTAACTATTTTGGCATTGAAAATGTTCCTTTTTTTCCCTTATTTCTATTAAAAATGTACTCGGACATAAATCCCGGTATTTTGGGAATAACCTCATTATTATACACCTTTTTTAATCCAATTTTACCTCGAAAAAATCAAAATTAAAGCTTTTTTTGGGATGACCGTCCCGCACTGCACTGAGCGATCGCGAGCAAACTGAGAACGCGTTAAGCGCGTCCGCTAAGCGCACAGAACGAAATTTCAAACCCGCGCAGTGCAGTGTACGTGTGAGAAATTGTAGGCCGGCAGCATAATTTCACCCGAATTCACAGGCTTTTGATTCACCACTACTAACGTTGTGAAGTACCCAATGTTTAGAAGTATTTCCCCGCATTGACGTAATGGTGTTTTGAGGTCAAAGGTCAAATAGCGTCCAATAACACCAAAGTTATTGTACTCCGCGGCAAAGTAGCGTCCTCTGATACCGAAATTTACTGTACGAAGAAAACTCCAAAGATTGCAGACGCAGGTGTATAATAATAAAGATAATGTATATTGGGGCCATTCTGGTCAAAATTATGCTTTCCGTTAATTTTAGTGTGTCAGAGTTAATTTTATAGACCAGAAATAATTTTTCAAGCATTTTTAATTTTGTTTCATGCAGTCATCTCAAATAAGTGTTATGTAGTATAATACTAACTTCGCATTCATCAAATTAAGTTTATGCCTCCAGGCTTCAAATTAATTTTATGTGATAAAATTAATTCTACTAGTATCTCAAAATAATTTTGTGAACCCAATTCCCCTTAGCACCCAAGATTCACTGGTACTTATTTATTTTAGGATTGACAATTAATGATTTGTTTGTCTCATTCAAGGAAGAATAATGAAGACAAATTATGACCATGTATGGTGCATTATTTTAGTGTGACCTGGCGTGACCCCATAAACTCTATGACTAGCTAGATCCCTTTCCATGGTAGCAACGGCTTAATTTGAACATGGTGCCTGTATACCTTTAAACACTTTTTAAAAACCAGCAGGCCAAGACAAGGGGGAAATATTACAAGATATCACGTTATAATACTGCCCTACTTGACATAGTATAGGGCTCTCACTTGTGCGAACGTCGTAGGAAACACTTATTGCAACAATTTACCCTAAATATAAAGAATCGGCTGTCAATTAAACTGCGGTTGCTAACCAACCGGAGGTAAACAGTGAGACTAAACGTGCCCAGAATACGAGCGCAATAGACTAATCGTTTTGGCGCGTGCCAACTCAAAATTATAGAAAACCGCAAAGACTAGTCGTTTTGGCGTGTGCCGGCTAATCGCTAACAAAAACAGGAAACCGCAAAACCGCAAAAAGTGATAAAGAAATGTAAATAGCTATGGAATAGTTTTTTATAAAAATCTCTACATATGTATATCAACTTGAGGAATAAGATTTTGACCTGTAGCACGATGCTCAATGGAATAGCCAGTATTATTGTGAAAGGCGTTAGTCATATCAAACTACTGACGTGCTACAAAATAATTAATCTTTCCACCTTTCAGCTTGATGAAAAACGCATTTATTGATTCGCCAAAGGCCTGTTGATTCGCTTATTTTTGTACAAGTTCTACATGGACATAGGAAAAAGTTCGACTCACCCTCTGGATTGTTGAGCATACAACTGACTGTTTCAGTGAATCCGACATGATGAGAGTTCTCGAATCAAAACTGTACTGTAGCCGTGCTCGAATACAAATATCGTCCCATTAAATTACGTCATTGTTATACAAGAGTTAGCATTCCAAAGTCTGTCAAAGTTTGGAGTAGAGGGCGGCATTTCCATCTGAATAATTGAACGACGTGAAACGCAAACATTTCCATCACATATGTTCCGGCAATATGTACAGTAGAAATACTGTTTACGCTGCAGTTACGTAAGCTTATAAGCTTATACTCCACAAAATGGCCACAGGCGGCATGAAGTTTCTGAAAGGATTTCCTAAACGTCCTACTTGGTACCTTAGACACTCACATGTGATATCCTGAAAGTATTCTCTGCAGTAATTCCAGTTTCTGTTGACATTCCATCATTTTTAAAGCTAACGACACGATAGCACGATAGCACGAGACGTTCTACTGTCACGCCACGCACTCTCAATTGCGCATGCTCTGGAATCGCGTCGCGCCTCTGAAGGGCGCGCGCGTGTTCCAACAGAAAGAACGCGAATCGCAGGGTCTCTGCCAGACTACACTGGTTAGATTTAATAATGAATTTTAATATTACCCCTAATGTATGGAAAATATTCGTTCGATGGTCGCAGCATAGCAATTTCACTGCAGAGAGAGAGAGAGAGAGAGAGAGAGAGAGAGAGAGAGAGAGAGAGAGAGAGAGAGAGAGAGAGAGAGAGAGAGAGAGAGAGAGAGAGAGACAGACAGACAGACAGACAGTTAATTTATATTGGAAATCTTTTTCATAGGAGAGAGAGAGAGAGAGAGAGAGAGAGAGAGAGAGAGAGAATTTATATTGGAAATCTTTTTCATAGTCGTGACTTTTGATGGAAGAAAATTGCGCTGCACGTACATCAATGGGAAGTCACCCCTATTGACAAAATTAAAATATATAACACCTCTTTATCAGAATTCCCACACAGCCTCAATGAACTATTATTAGATTTCTATATAATACTTATAGCCCCTAAACTTGTAATAATAATAATAATAATAATAATAATAATAATAATAACAAGGCAGTATTGCTGAAGGCAATGAGTACTTGGGCCGAGATAGAGTAATTTTGAGGACAATATATACTACTATTCAAATATGGTCTTGAATTTCCTCCTGTCAATTAGGCATTTGATTAACTGGTTATTAAACGAAGCAATGGCATGACAACGGCAAAATATGTCTAGCAACTTTTGTGGAGTTTGAGGCAGGGTTTTTTATTATAGTGAAATTGCTTAAACTCCTTAAATATTCAAATTACAGCAAATTTCTTTTGTTCTCGATGGTAGATGTCTAATATTTAGATGGGCATATTTAGATTTCTACCCTATAGTTATCCCTATATACCAAAAATCGGTCATCTTGCTCTATTGCCTTGCTCAGAATTAGATATGTGAATAATTAATGAGGTACAATATGTGGTGTCATAAGGTGTCCCATCATACCAAATATGAAGGGTGTAGCACTTGTGGTTACTGAGTTGTGGACAAATATATATATTTGAGGTCAAAGGTCATTGAGGTCACGTGACATTTTGTCAAAATAATTGTATTGCTAAGTATTCCTATATACCAAAAATCAGACCTCTAGCTCTATTGGCTCGCTCAAAATTAGATACGCGCATAATTAATAAGTACAATATGTGGTGTCGTTATGTGTCTTATCATACCAAATATGAAGGATGTAGCACTTGTGGTTACTGAGTTGTGGACAAATATATATATTTGAGGTCAAGGTCATTGAGGTCACGTCACATTTTGTCATAATAATTGTATTGCTAAGTTATTCCTATATACCAAAAATCAGACCTCTAGCTCTATTGGCTCGCTCAAAATAAGATATGCGCATAATTAATGAGGTACAATATATGGTGTCATAAGGTGTCCTATCATACCAAATATGAAGGGTGTAGCACTTGTGGTTACTGAGTTGTGGACAAATATGTATTTGAGGTCAAAGGTCATTGAGGTCACGTGACGTTTTGACAAACAAATTATATTGTTAACTTATCCCTATATACCAAAAATCAGACCTCTAGCTCTATTGGCTCGCTCAAAATTAGATATGCGCATAATTAATGAGGTACAATATGTGGCGTTATAAGGTGTCCCATCATACCAAATATGAAAGGTTTAGCACTTGTGGTTACTGAGTTATGGACAATAATGTATATTTGAGGTCAAAGGTCACCAAGGTCACATGATATTTTGTCAAAATGTCTGAGATATCTGGTGAACCGATGGACTCACTGATGGACTCACGGACGGATATGACCCAATCTATAAGCCCCCTGGACTTTATCCGTGGGGACAAAAAACTGTGTCACTGCATCCTTTAGGCAATATGAATACGATGAGAAACTAAATTTTTATTTTTCTTGGCCTTATACATTAAAGTCTATGGAGAACTGCCTTATACATGGGAGTCTATGGAGGTGTAAACTAAAAAGTCCTCTAACACGGCCAAATTCGATCGCATTGTGAAACAAATCGACGTGCATCTGTATGGGGTTGGGTACTATTCTTGTGCAAAGTTTGAAAGAAATTGACCGGGCATGTCCGAGATATCTGCGTGAACGGACGGACTGACATGACCAAACCTATAACTCCCCCAGGACTTCGTCCGTGGGCACTAAAAACAACACAACAGTTTACAGCTACACGGCGGTAGGTTCATATCCAGAGCCCCGTACGGTCTGCCGCCGTCGCTTGAAAACAATCTCATAAACCTGGCCATATGGGCAACTGTGTATGAGCAGCTGGATACTTAACTTCCCGGAGAAGGCGAGCTGTCACGTTCAAGCTTAGGATTATTTGTCGATCAAATTTCAGTAAATTTACCTTACCTAGATGAAATTTTGTCTATAGGCTGAAATTTCGCCGAAGTTTGACAAAATTGCATCGATTTTTCAGGTTCATATCCGACATTTTGAGTTTTGAGTGCAGACAGAAATAAGTTTGAGGCAACATGGCTGCGACCCCATGTTGACCCTTAGCCCTGCGTACGATGTTATGTGCTACAGCTAACACACAGCATCGTACGCAGGGCTAGCGAGAGAGTTGCCGACATCGACGGTTATTTACGAGAAGTGAATAAAAGACCGTCATTTTGGAAGCGATCGAGTAACTGAGGTAGGCTGGGATACGACTTGGGCCCAAGAACGCTGAATTTCGGCAGTAATTTGGCTTTTTACGTCAAGTCCCAAATGGATTTGAAGTCACCGACCCTACTACGCGTACGGGTCTTTGCAGGGCTGTGGTGAGCGGGGCGATTAGCTGTAGCGGAACACACAGCATCGTACGCAGAGCTAGTTGACCCCAAGTGAAAATGTGTTCGCGATCAAATCTTCCTATATTTTTTTCAGAATTTTCGACAAAACCATTGCTTCTTACATCTTTTGTAAAATATAAAATATTAAAATAAAAATGCGATGTGCCATGTCTCCAGATTTCTAAAATATCGTTCGTTGACCGTTCGACGGAATACTCATTTCGCAAACTTGTGACGCAGTTGAAATTCAATACTGGCCGCCAAATAATCTTAATGAGACGAGATCATTCTAGACATCCTCCAAATTATCCAACCATTCGCGTTAGAGTTCAGATCGCTTAGAGGATCATAACATTCTTCGGCCTTCGTTTAGATCGACCCTAATCTCTCCCATTTAGGAAATAAATACACAAGCTACCTTGACAAAACTTCGTGCACCATCCAGGACCAAACGCACTACAAATCTGTCTTGACGTCATCATCTCCTTACATGGTAATCGGCATACCGTATTTTGTAGCAAAGGAGACACAGAATACGTCGGAGTATTCAGTTTCAAAACGTATTACATTGTGTGATGTTGTCAAAAAAAGGTAATGTTACTGCAGTGGTATAAATTACAAACACAAAAGTTCAAATCAGTTTATTTTGGACTGGCTTTACCCAACATTTCATATTGTTTCTTATGCCAGATTTGACCACGTGCTTACTGGCGACCCCTTTACATGCAAATTTTGTGTCAATGGTGTGTTCTCCTGGAAAAACAAACGTACGATTTCTATATGAAGGAGGCGAAATTTGCCCTCAAAACTCGAAACCACCCCTTTATGGGGTGTACCTAGCTATTTGAACGAGCTTCTCGAATCTGCAGCTCTATTTCGAAATGATGGTCTGGTTTTCTCAGCTCAAGGATAAGTGTTCTCCATCGCTGTGGGCATTACTATTCTCAACTGGGGGTACAGTTTCCAGTCGTAATGTTTTTCATTGTGTCCGGGATATAAAACCTTTCCTTTTCACAATTTTACTTCGATTAACACTAGTCCACATCTTGTCAGCGATTAAACATGTTTCAAGTTTAAATGTTAAATTCTGGTCTCGAGCCCTCTTGTTCGACCAAACTGAAATTACCCCTCCCACTTTGGCTCGTCCAGTGGGTGTAGCAAGGGTCGTGCCATCGCCTAGGAAACGGAGGGTGCATTAATTGTTGCATTTCGATGCACATTTTGATTATATTCAGAAGATTTTGTGGCAAAACAACTCAGATAGAGAAGCATTAATATTCACATCTCACTTATTCAAGACTGGCTGAGAGCAGCACTTCCATTCAGTTAACATCATTACGCCATTTATTATGCCAAGAAAGATGAAGCCAAGACAGTTTGCCCTCCCTGGTCTCAGCCAGAATGGTTATACCTTACAGAGTTTTTTCCCACGGAATGAAAACAAATGTACTTGGGCTGAGGCCCAAGTACAATAATAATAATAATAATAAAATAAAATAGCAGCAGGTATGTTGAATGGGGACTGTATGTACAATGTTGAACAAGATAAAGATTACACTGCGATTAAGCGTTTGCCCAAACATTAAATCGCAGCCCCATGCGGAAAAGCAAAAACCGTGGATACTGTGCATATCTGCACTACAATCTTCACATAAACTGCACAGAGTAGTCTAATGTAATGCATAGGGGTGATGTTTTCAACTGTGACATTCTATTTTCTCTTTCCTTTGTAATATTACTAAGTGTTGAAAATGGCGGGAATTCAAAATGACCTAAAATATTCGAATTTAGTCGTCAAATAATTCACAAAAGAATGGTTTCCTTATGCAGTAAAAGCCCGTATCCCTTCAGAGGGAGAATTCAGAGAAAACTAGAAAAGAATAGGAAGATATTTTGAGGTCTACAAATTTCAAGGGCTACAGCTGGTGGGGCTTTGTATTTAAATTTAAATGTAGTGATTTTTACTGAAAAAACTTCAGGGTAACAAATAATCTTACGCACCTTGCATTTCTTCTCTATAGCTTGACTTGGGAAAACCTGGTATGGTAAGTGACACTTTAACAGTCTTGGTGAAGGAATTTTCTCCATCTGCTTGAGTCCGATTGCAGCCTCCAGACCAGTTTTTTCCAGCAGAAGTAGCATCTTAATCGAACGTGACTGTATGATAAACTTTGGCAATATAGGTTCGAGAAATTTTAGGAGGTGTATCGTCCATCGCAACCTAAAATAATGGGAAAGCAAACTTCGTGTAATATAAGATATAAACTGTTGTTGTCAGCGAGCTGGAGGAGACTCTCAACTTCAGCAACACAGTTAGCCGTGCACAAAGCTCTACAAAGAGTAAGTGCGAGGATCATATATCTTTTAGAAAAACTGCGGAGATTTTAAAGTTGAAGAAATGCTTACAATTCAAATTCTTTATTCATTACACCAGAAAATGCCTTTATATCACCTTGCTAGTTTTAAAGGTAGCCATGTTTCCGGGAGCTTGTTTTTTGGTCAGAGCTTGGCTGTATATTATAGTTCTTTACAGGTTATTTTTTCTGTAAGAATATGAGGTGATTTACCGGAAGGGAAGTTCTAAATTGCTCTCTATCATTGGGGTTCTCACTAGTTGAGGTGTAGAGGAGTTGATCTCTGTGTTTCCTTCATTCATAATCAACGATACAATCTCTATCATCCATGTAGTCCCTAGAATTGTAGAAAATAAATGGGTTATCTGTAGTTCAGTGGAGCTCAGTCTTCTCAAAGGGATACAGTCGTCGGAACCGCGCTCAAAGGTCGTATGAGACCCTGTGCTGCGGCATTTTGTAATACTGACGTGTTTTGTAATAACTTACGCAAAATGTAATAAGGGTATCAGCATTTTGTAATAACCGACGCATTTTGTAATAACGTCTGCAGTATTTTGTAATAAACCAGTCTACGCGTTTTGTAACAAGGGTATCAGCATTTTGTAATAAAAAATTGTCTACGCAAAATGTAACAAGGGTATCAGCATTTTGTAATAATTCGCACTTTGTAATAACAGTTAACGCATTTTGTAATAATTTAAAAACTTTCCCCAGCATTAACAGATATTTTATTGACTTTGGAATGGTATTACAAAGTGTGTGTTTACTCGTTAAGTAAGTACAAAAATTGATCGCTCCCTGACTTCCATTTCAAATTAGAAAGACTTAATTTTAGATAGCTGTCAATCAGTATTTTTACCAACTGATCATCTGAGGCAGGTAACTACTAGATTTTGACTAGTTTATTATCATATATTTGAGAGAATCATTGGTATACACAGTCAGTTGATTTATTAATAGAGGATAACGACATTCTTTCTGATGTATTGCAGACAACCAGCAATCAACAGGTAGATACACAGATAAAATAAATATAATAACATAAAATAAATTATTATACATCTGCCTTCGCTAACAATACAATCGAGCTTCCTAAAAACGGGCACGTAACGGGCATGCAATAACCCCTTTACTTTCATATTTGATGATAAACAGTGCGTCATTGAATGGCTCCATACTGAAACTCCATACTGTACTTTGAAAATAACTTCGGATAAAAGAAACAGAAGTAAATGTATTACGACTGTTTGAAGGTGAAAAATATTATGAGGTAATAACGAAAGTTCACCAAGACCGCACTGTACAAATATGGCATGGCATCGCTGCTCGGCTCGTACATCGAATGTTGGGTGAACGCGCGATGTAAACAAAGATGGCGCTTACCCTTAACCCGCTCGCAGTTAAGAGGGCGATGCAGAATATGCCTCTAAATTGTATGGAATAATGCATCGGAAACGACGGGTGCATATATTCTTGATAAAAAAGGAGATGTATGATAATAATTATTACGAAAATACCGCAAAGTAAGCACTCAGACATTAGTGCAACGCATCGCCCGACGCGCTGACGCGCGTTAATGACTACATGGATGTGTCTTTATACATTCTTTGCGTTATTTTCGAAATAACCTTAACTATACTGAAGTAATCTAACGTAAACAAAACTAAAACTAAACTAAACTAAACTAAACTAAACGAAACTAAAATAGTCAGAATAATCTGATGTTTTAGTGATTTGACTTGTTTAGCTACTAAAGCGGAAGTATATCTGACCTGTTGAGTATGTATGTATGTATGTATGTATGTATGTATGTATGTATGTATGTATGTATGTATGTATGTATGTATGTATCTATGTATGTATTTATCTATGTATCTATGTATGTATCTATGTATGTCTGCATCTATGTGGGTAGGGAGGGGGAAGGGAGGAAGGGAGGAAAGAGTGCCTGAGTCTATCTATTTATCTATCTATCTATCTATCTATCTATCTGTCTGTCTGTCTGTCTGTCTGTCTGTCTGTCTGTCTGTCTATCTATCTTTCTATGGCTGTTATCATTTAATGATAATGGCAGATATTTGGCAGGTATAACCAGTAGGATAACGAATCAAATGTAGCTTAATCATAGTATTGCAGGGCAGCTTATCCTAGCTCGTTGGCTAGACAAATTTCACCATTGGGCGATAGCGTAGATTCAAAGGAGGAACACAACAGGAAAGAAATAGATCTGAGAAAACAAAACCATGGCTCAGTAGATATGAATTGTCACCTTTTACATACAAGGAAAAGTGGCTGGTCTGTCGATAGAGCTTTATTTTGTCCTTGTCTATGGGATGATTAAAATAAATTATCATTCAGTATTTTAATTGACTGCTTCATGTCAGTGTTTATTTCAGTATATTTTGATAAATATCAGCTGTCAGCATTGACATATTAACGTGCCCCTCCCATCTTATTACCGTAAATTATCGACAATCAACTTTAGAAAAACACATATCATACGTATAGAAGTTGCTTAGAATACTGCAACCTTTCGTACATTTATTTTCCACTTTAACCCTTTGCACCCTAAGGCCCTGGGGTGGAGTTGACATTTGGAAGTACCATCTAGCATGACGTCTGACTTCTTAAATTAACAAAGACTGTCCCCCATACCATTATATTTTTGGAATCACCATAAAATACTTTGTCCCAAAAATATGCAAATTATGGTCATGTGACCTCATAAGTATTCAAAATGGCCGCCAATATATAAAATATTGTATTTTTTTAACATATTTCTTTATTTTCATGGGAATTCCTCATTAACTCATCATTTTTCATCACCAAACCTATTTTCTATCACGTCAGCATGGACTGAAATGAAATTGTGACAAAAAGTTTGAAAAAACACTGATATTTTGTATCATTTTGACCTGCTAAGTGTAATGTAAACAAAGGCTCTGCATAAGTGTTAGGTCTGTCAAAGCATAATGTAACATAACATCCAGCACCTAATATTATGAAATATTTCCCACAGTAAGTATGTATATTTTGAATGCAAATGACACACTTGTCCCAAAATATGCAAATACTGGTCATGTGACCTAATTAGGTATTCAAAATGGCCTCAACAATATAAATTTATCATTATCTTTACATGTTTTCCAGTTTTCCAGTAAAAGATAATCGATATTTTATCATATCCCAATGCTAAATCACATTTTTAGTCCCATTACCATGGACTTTGATGTAAACTTTATACATTATGATAAACTTTACACAGATTTGATAAACCTTACACAGATTTTCTTGTCTTCACTCATAAGTCAAGAATTACACACAGCGCCCTTGAATAGGGGTCAGACAGGTCAAGGTATCCTATTTTATATCTTCTGACTATTGAATTTATCAAACTTTGTCCACAATTACAAGATATTTTTTGAATTGTAGTATTACAATTGCCCCAAAAATATGCAAATACTGGTCACATGACCTCATTAAATATTCAGAATGGCCACCAGTATTCTAAATTTACAATGATTTTCACATATTGCTTCTCTTTCTGACGACATTCTAAAGAATTTATCACTTCCCATTTCTCAATTATGTCTAAATGTATATTAGATTCTGTTGTCTACAACTGATGGTTCCAGGAAAATGTTTGTAACATCATTTTTATGAACTCAATAAAAGCTTCGTTCAAATCACAGTGTACACTAACATTACATCATTTTGCAAAACTCAGAATTTGATTATTCGAGTTTTGCAAACTTCATCCAATATGCATGCAAAAACATAAGAATACACAATTTTATTGTAACCAAAAAACAATATTTATTGTTTATCTTTAGTAAAAAATAGTAAAAATAATGTAGCACGCCCTAAAAATCAGACCAAAACCTTCAAAATGTCACAGGGAACCATTTCTGGATAAGGTGTGTTTTGTGGCATATACATCATTAGTATAATAAAATTAGGTCTTAGAACACAACACTGTCAATGTTGATGATGTCGCTGTCTTTTATCATATTCTGAGCTCTGCATGTCATCTCCAAGCCTTTCTCTTTCCATCCACCAACAGTAACATTGAAGAGAAAAAATGCAGAACGGTTTGCAGTATATTGTCTTTTCAAAGTACAGTACTGTATGTAAAACCTACTAAAACTTTCTCGGTTTGTTTTCTCAATTATAAATCGCATACAATAAATCTCATTCTGTCTTCAATTGCATTTTGACTATGAACTCAAACCCCTTAATATGGCGTTATTATGATAACCTAGCCTCGGTAGTGAGATATAATATCGACATCATTATATGCTATTACATTTTTGCGTATTCAGAAACCACAAAGCATTTTGAAATACATACAATATCAGCGGATGTTTATAATTATTACAAAATGCGTTAACTTATGTTACAAAACGCGTTTTATTACAAAACGCTGATACCCTTATTACAAATCGCGTAAACAATATTTTATTACAAAATGCTGATACCCTTATTACAAAATGCGTAGACCATTTTATTACAAAATGCTGATACCCTTATTACATTTTGCGTAAGTTATTACAAAATGCGTCGTATTACAAAATGCCGCAGTACAGACCCATACGACCAATGTAAACACTGTATCCAAGATACGTGGGTGATTGATTAAAGTTAAAAGATGTATGTCATGATCTACATCATATAATTGAAATGTTGCGGCTATGATGATGAGGTGCATCTAGATATCGTGCACGAAATACATTGTTTATAAACAAGAAACTCGCACAGTTCCTCAGTTCCGACGACCGTTTCCCTTTAAGGTAGTATGCTCAAAGAAAGTGAAAGATTTAAACTTTTGCTCAAGTTTTCCTCAGGGAATCTTTCAACAATTCACTTTCAAATTCAAAACTTTAAATAGATTTCTCACTGTGCAAATTTTGGTTCTTGAGAAACAAGTTACTCGGGGTTTGCCGTTATTTGCTATTCAAAATGGCCGCCGTCCCTGTGTTAACACGAAAGGGAAGAATGGAATTTTACATTTTCGAAAAACTAAGACAATGAAGGTTTTTTCTTACTCCAAGGGCTTCAAAATGAGCCCCAACAAGTGGTCCACCAGAAAAGAATTGTGAAAGTCTAAGAGTCCTGTTGTCTGTCCCCGAGGCACACTCAACGTTAGCGGGGATGCAGAGTGGAAAATCAGTAATACTTTCTGTCCTAAGAAGAAATGCTTTTATCCCCATAGTTCTCGCTAAAAACCCTATAATACTTACTGTATTAAATGGATTATTGCCTGTATTTTAGCTGAAGAGTGCATATACAATGAATACAGTCAAGAATCCATTTTTTGTATTCAGCAAGCCTGTATTCATGTGGATTCATGTGAATTCACGTGTATTATTCTATAATACAGGCAACTCATTAACGTGAATTTATCTGAATTATTGGGTTTTCATGCAGTCGGTTACGTTAGAAGCAACCTTGGAGTATTCAGGGCTCGAAGTAAAATTAGAAGTCCCTAATGGACATCTGGCGGTCCGCTTTTACCAAAGGCACATGACTAAGTTTATATTACATGGTTATTATTTCAGATATCCGGCAAACAAACTTGATAAATATCATATGGTTTAATTTACATGCAGTCTGCCAAGCAACACATTAACAGTGCGAGAATGCACTTTCACGCAGAAATGTATAAAATTATGCAACAAAGTACTCAATCTTCCTCCTTTATGTAATATAATTAAACCTAGTAAAACAATAGGCTAATCAAACAGGAAAACACAAGTACAAGAGTGACAAAATGTACACTGTATTGCATATGTTCTCCTTTTTATCATCCTGACCAGCGACTGACCCCCTAAAATTGGAATGAATACATTATTGCTGATGATGAAATTCGACACGATCACTGATCTCAGTTTGAAAAAGTCACAGTTTGCAATTTAATTTGGCGCCGACACGCCCTCATTCGGCTGTACGCTGCGCTTTCATCCCATTATATGCGTGAATACGTCCGATGAGGCAATCATTTCCAGAATAAAGTGTTCCTAAGGCAAGGTTTGCATGTCCTGGGACAAGGGATTACCGTCAGTTTTGAACCTTGGTCTTGATATCCAACAAATTGTTATCCTTGGCAAGAATCACCGACGAAAATAATTACCAGTAAACGTTAAGGTGATAACGTTTCCTTGTTGTGGATTCTTTTTAAGACGCCCTCTACCTTTAACTCTATCTACTCTCCTGCAAAAAAACCGCAGACTTTTAAGTCACAGCTCATGCCTATTTCAATTATCGTCCTTCGGACTTTCAAGATTCATGGTCAAGAATCCTGTTGACGTGTACATTTATCTTTTTAAACGATCTTTTGTGTAAGAGTGACTGACTTTGCATTTGGTGTAGATTCACCAGAAGTGTTCTGCAATGTTTACAGTAATGCCAAGACGTATCGATTTGCTCCTGAAAAAAAGCATGGTAGAGTGACCAAAGTACAAGCAGCGCATTTTAAAGTGCTGATTTGATTATTTACGTTCTCGTCGGACAAAGAAATTGAGTAAGTAATCACCGCCTTAGAATTGAAATCGGACGGCTCAGCAAACCACGCAATCATTTGGCAAAATATGTATCATCACGTATGGAGTTAAGGCAACAACATTATAATAATTGTCACCACTGACTGTATTCTTTATTCCTTTTTTGCAATATTTATGTAGTGTTTGCAATATTTATGTTGTGTATGTTGTTTATGTAGTGTCTTGTTTTTTCCCCTTGTATTTGTAGTGTGATTTCTGATACAATCTCTTTTTTGAGTTGTTGTAACCCTTTTCATCCCTGCGATAGGATGATATGTGTTAAAAACGTATATATGAGTTGTTCATTATTGGGTTGTTGTCGAGTTACACAGCTAATAAACGAAAAGATATGCCACAATTTTTACTTGTCTTGTTTTTTTAAGAGCTTGTAATTTGCCACATTGGAATATCTACTTCTCAGTTGCACTTCTGAGCGGCTTTCAAAAATCGTTCAGCTTACTGTATTTTCTCAGACTGTCGGTGTTTAGCGACCGCGGTGTTATAGGACCTTTCCCTGGGATGCAGGTAAACATGTACTTCCTTGCCCTAATACTTTGCACCAAGGCGCTTCTTACAATATTGAGAAAAGTATTGCAGTTTACTTGCACGGACGACATTGCATCACTGCCATTTGTAATGGTTTGGACTTTCCATTGCATGTGTTTACGTGGGTAGTGAACGTCAGCGCGGTAGCATAGACTAGAGATGCAACTCGCCTTTCAATCGGGTACAGGTGTACCCTGGAGTGTACAAACTACAAGGCACAAACTTTCAATTTTCCATAAAATTCGGAGGCTTGGTTTCAAGAGTCATCATTTTTGTAAAACACTTACAACTCTTTATCTTGTAAGAAGTCTCTTTTTAGGGTCAAAAGTTGTGGTGTAACACCCCAAGCGGTCAAAAGTATACATTTTTGTCAATGTTTTCGTCGTCAAAAGTCTCAAAAGTGGAGCGGAAGGGAGTCAAAAGCGCGTTACTTGTATCCTTTCCATGGTAGAGTACCCATGGAAGCGTCTGCATGTAATTAATGTCACATCATCAAGCGATATCGCATCGTACAAGGAGTTGCAGATGGGGTCAAACTAATGCAAACGGCGTGAAACTACCGTGTGTGCCAGTTTCATCGGCATTAAGTCACCTCCACATTCACACCAGACTGTTAGTATTTGCATAACTACTATTTGTGTTATGGAAATACGCACAGCCCCGGCACAGCGTGAACGTGAACGAGTGAGTGGTGGACAATGCCATACTAATTCAGAAGATGATGGTCCCCGGGGAGGGCCCTGCCATATCACGTGATGAAAGCGCTTAGCTTTGCGCCTTTTTCCCATAAATCAAAATACATTAAGTTGGCGAACCCCTAAACTGCAACTTCCGCCACTATTTTTTATCCATTTTAGTAAAAAATCTTGCGAGTTACAAATAGCGAAAATGGGCTTTTCCGGAATAAGCTAGCACATATGTAAAAATCAGCCTTGGTCAACGTCCCCTTTAAGTCTGGAGAGTTCGTTGACCTTTGTCCCTATTCATGACTGTCGAAGGTCACCCCTACCACCAATATAAGACTAAGCAAACAGTGGTTAGTTCCACTGAAGTCATGCTGACACCGTTTGTACAACAGAATATTTTTCGGTGGTATTTGTGTGTGGTGCGCCTGATTCCATAACCAGGTATGCTCAAACTGGACAAATAGTAACACTAACAGGATATGCTCTGTGTGTTGGTGATATGTGTTCGCTGTAGGGACAGAACACAGACCATAAGTGTACTGATATACTTACCCGCCTTAGGGTAGCTAGCGACGAAGACATCGTCCTCACGGCAGTTGACGATCTCAGGTCTCTCTATCACACTTCTATTGAAGTCCTTAGGGTATATGACCCCATCGTGTTCGAAAGTACCGGCAAGAAACCTGGCGTTCTCGGTCATTTTGTTTCTTGGCTAGCGGAATATTGCATTGGTCGAGATTCTATTACGTTGCTTGTTAACACTCTTTGGAGTTGCCCTACTGAAACCTATGACCTATGACGTATGTTGCTATGATTTCAAGGCCCTATCATGTTACAGGTTTTAGAACTTGTGCATTCTGGTTAGCGGTCTGTTTGTACGTCCCTCATACGGTGCCTGATTTATACAAGGTGAACCAGCAGGAAGAGTAATTGGTGGAGAGAGAAAGTTCAGTTTTGCGACGGTTTCGATGGATCTCACTGATCAACCGCTAAAGAGCTCTTTAAGAGTTCTGCTTGAATATTATATGAAACACGTAATTAGGAAATAATTTTTGGACATATTGTTCCAAGGGTGAATGAACAGCTTTCATCAATATATGCCGGGCTGCCTCGTTTTGAAATCTTACAGATTTCAAATGGTATACCAAAACAACGTCTTCAAAATCAAAGGTGACTGGGAATTTCCATAGCTAGTAATAAATGCCCTATGAATCGACCGTTGAGTGACATACGTGACTTATCGCAGAATTTTCGAATATCGTAACGGTATGTTGATGTTGCATAGAAAAACAAACAAACAAAACAAATCAATAATATAATAAATAGATAAACAAATCAATAAATAAGACGACTTAACACTCTAACATTATGATTCGTTGGCATTTCTCTATGACAACCAGACAACACATGAAAACTTCCTGTCAACACTATTAATCTACGATGATAATCGTCTTGCAGCCTAAGACCACAAGCCTGAAAAATCATCATGATAAGTTGTTCCACCTTGAAGACATGCACAGAAACATTAAAAAAGAAATTGCTCGCTTAAAGTTATAACGCCGAATGAAATATATGTGGGACAAATTATCCTTCTGTCCTTCACCCGCATACTCATCTCCAAAATGTACCTACCTGTCGGAGAGTTGCGCCTGCATCAGTTCGCGTCAAAGCATTTGAATCGGGGCCTTCCGCATGTTGGTTAGTCTTCTGTTGTGTGACGGCTGAAACCTACACTACCACAGCTCACACAGTATGGTCCTCTAGTGCCCCGATTTAAACGTAAACCCAGCCCAGAATACAGGCATAAACAGCCAAAGGCAACGCCTCGCGGCTGGCCCTGCCAGACGACCGTCATCACTGATCTGAATTTACTCATTTTTTGGAGTTTACTAATTTGTTTTAACAACAATGATCGAAGACTGTGCTGAAAACTTTTTTCTGGTGACAATTAGGTAACCATGCATCGTATATAAACGAAGCAATACAAAAAGTTTAAAATTACATCATTCTGATTTTGCACAGTCATTGATCCTCATTAGCATTATTTGAAATTAGATTAATGTAAAGAACAGGTTTTGGCATTTTATTTGTAAATCATGTAGGCCTATGGGTGCTTTCTCATCAGATACCTCGAGGCTCGTTCCTCTGTAACGCTATGGGAAAATACGCCCTCATGTTTGTGTAATAATTTGCCGTATCACGCCTAGGCACCGTGACAATTTGTCCAAAAATTGGATAGGCGTGCATTTTAGAACTTGCTCCATTCTGGTTACTACGCGCGTTTTCTGTCAGCAAACGTTCCATGTTTTAGAACTTGCTCCATTCTGGTTACTACGCGCGTTTCTGTCAGCAAACGTTCCATTCGTAAGCATCTTGAAAGCCAGCACGAGATTTGAACGTCTCCGTTCTGATTGTACGGGCGACAGTGAAGTTAGGGAACTCGGCTGATATTTCTCAGGATTTCATAATATTATATAGGGCCCAGCCCTTGGTGTCGCGCCAGGGGTTAAGATTAGAAATGTTATTTGTAATAGTAAAGGATAAAATAGAATTAATTGTTACTTGCTATATACGTTTGTACGACAACTATGCTCAGTTTACCCTCTGGTGAAAACAGTTCACGTATACGATGTCATACGGATACCCTGCAGGTATAGATTTCTGTAATGTGTAATAATGTTGGACAAAATTGGCAATTTTTACCATGATAACTACCTATTGTGTTTAACAAGGAACGTATTGTGCCATCATTATCGTTGCAGTAGTAACTGCACTGCTCAACTTCCACTTGCAAGCTGAAACTGTCGCGTTCCGTCTAAAAACTGGCAATTTTTGCATCTAATTATTGACACAAAGGGCGCTTTTCCTAAATTCAATCCCAGCATTCTTTGCGAACGTTCTCGTTTACATGCATTCATATAATGGCATGTTATAAAATAATACTTTGTACGTTTCGTATTTGTTTATTTACGAGCACTCAAAAAAAATGACGGCGCCCATGAAATGGGTACACGTCCGGTTACTCGCATAGTATATTAGTCTGTGCATGCGTAGTCAGTACGCCGCTGGCGCGACTATTCAAATCCAGTGTTGACTAAGCACATTATCAATGATGTCTGCTTTTTAAAGATATGAAAGTGAACTGAATAGAAATCAGATAGAGTGCAATCATGTGACAGATAAGCTAAGCCTAGCCGTCACCCAGCTTCAAGTAAATGGTTCTTTCATTACGAAATCCTTATAAAATTAAAGGCACAATAATTCTTTCAATCAAGCTTTTTACTGATGATCCCATTTCCCTGCTGGGGAAATGAAATTTAAGATAAGTTACACCACGCCGGTGGTATACGTACATTGCTCTACAGGTAAACAAATGACGGCATTATGTGTATCAACACGCTACGGGATGCGGCCATCGCTGTTCCGCAAAATTTACAAAAATGGCGATAAATGTTTGATATTGCATGAACGTCTGTCTCAAAATCATTGCACAATATTTTCCATTAGGTATATGAGAAAGCCTTTACGGCAAACCTCGGTCGTACGGCGTTCAAAGAAAACAACTCAATTTACTAATGATATGCACGCTATCTTAACGTAGTCGCAGCTGTTGTCGGCTAATTTGAACTTTAGGAATCTGTAATGACCTTTCGCCCAAGGGCACTAGTTTTTCAATCACAGGATATCATGACGTCACTGTTGCAACAAGTCAAAAGGTCACCACTCGAAGTCTAGTCCGCTGCCTTTCATTTTTTCCTGGTATATTTTCTCATATTCCTTGTTTTGAGCAACCGTAAAAAAGTTCATCCAATCGCCAACCACACCTGAAAAGCAACAAAAGAAAATTGGTCAAAGTGGAATTTCCTGAGATCAATAGTTACATTTCAAGTGCTGTACAATCTAGCAATGTTACTTGATTGCACTCATATACGGCAAGATGTCAAACTTACGTATGCAAATTGTGATAAGTATGATGAAGTGAGCGCCTTTTCTTTGGAATTTTAGATATGAAGTATGGTAGGTTTCTTGCACAGCTGCGAACATTATTCATGGGTTTAAAAGTTGCGTTCCTACAGGTATTCAACAGTCAAATTACCTCTTAGTGATTTGTTTTTGAATTGAGATAACAGAACATCTGACCCACAAGGCTAAGCGCTTGGTATGTGTCTTTTATTGTCATTAGATTTTAGTTGTACGATTACTACATTGATAGATATACGGACTGTCCATATCATAAAATTCAGAGAGAGAGAGAGAGAGAGAGAGAGAGAGAGAGAGAGAGAGAGAGAGAGAGAGAGAGAGAGAGAAATCTTCACACGCGTTTGTTTTTTTTTATCATCACGCAAACCAAATTGGGTATTTGCAGGCTTGTTCTATTCACCTTACCTTTTCTAATGAATTGGTGCTTGTTTTTCTCACCGACTACCAGGGAAATATTGACAGTTTCACTTTTCCTCATTTTCTTGAAAGAACAAAACTCAACAATGTTATCAATCGTATCGTCGCTCAAACTGATATCCAGGAAATCTGCAATCGACTTCACAGCACCCTTAGGATCCTGATGGAAAATGCAGAATATATTGTTGAGACACAAAAACAAATAATTATTTAGTTCATTTCAAATGTGATGTTCGAATGTCTATGACGCTGATTAAATTTTTGGGCATGTATATGATACGTATGGTTATGTTGGTAGTTTGTGAACGACACAAACTGTTTCGTTCAATAGGTCAAAGTAAAAAAGAAACGGTTACTTAAGTAAACAATGGAATAAAATATGTTGATGGCAGATATGAGTGTTCAGGCAGAACGCTTTTCTTGTTTCATACTTGAAGGCAGAATATTGTAGCAAAATGTTTGTGATAGGTCAAGACGTTTGGAGGCTCAGCGTAAAGCATTTTGTCATCCAATTTTGCAACATATTTTGAAATAATGTTCCTTTGCACTTGTTGAAATTGAGATCATAATTCAGGAACACAGACTTATTAAGATACGGCCACCTCTAAACTAGTCAGTCATACAGGAAGATATTGGAATTGATGTAATAAAATTTGAGACAATCGCTCTCCGATGTGTTTTGTCGGATCCGCTACATTTAGTACAAACAGGGTCGCAAAAATGACCAAACTGATTATTGGCGTATTTATTAGGTTAAATCTAAAATTTTCTCTCAGTACAGACCTTTTTCAAGTCTTCGTACTTTAGGAAAAGGACGTTTTCGTCGTCTCTATGCTGCCACCACGTCAAGACATGATCAAACCAACTTCCAAACCATACTGTTAACACGAAAAAAGTAAGGGAAAAAAAATATTTGAGACGCTCTCTTAAGAACCATAGTCACACAAATTTCGCAGTTTATTTCTAAATATTAAAATCAATTTTTCACTTCATCCAGTGCACTCCGCTTTTCTTAAGTAGTATGCACCTCGAAAGTGAAAGAGTTAAACTTTTGTTCAATATTTCCTAAAGGAATCTTTCAACTGTATTCTTTCAAATCAAGATTATAATTGGAGGTCACCGTGCAAATTTTGGTACTAGTGAAAAATTACTACGATTTACTAATGTTTGAAATTTAAAATGGCTGCCATTTCCTGTGTCAACCCTATGGAGAAGATAAACTTTTAGATTTTCTAAAAATGTAAGATGGCCAATTTCTTTTAATCAAGAGCTTTAGAATAAGCTCCGAGAAGTGGTAGATCAGAAAAGAATGGTAAAAGTTTGAGAGTCTGTCCCCAAGGCGCATTCAGCCTTAATCACATTTGTCGACTTTGTCATGAACATTGTCTTGCCGATGTGATAAAACGAACACTGTTATATTTTCCACAATTTCCAATGAGGTTGAATCCTTTTCATAGCACCATTAATTGATAAATTACCCTGTTTGTTTCCAGGCACTAGGAGATAAGAATCGTGTTGATAGAAATGCCAAAGTTTGACAGAAGATTAAAATAGATTTCATAAATGTCGTCAGAATTGGAGTGCAATCTGCTTTTTATAGGCTAAATGGTTATTTTCGAACTTGACACCCAAGTACACTAAAGATTACACTTCACTTAAACTTGTTCACTCAGAATAAAGCACCTTGATCGCGATGACGAAGCAAACCGACAGTGTGTAGATGTATCAGCAGTCATGATTGTTTATCAAATAAATATAAATTCCATTGCCATAACGTTTTAACAACAGATGATAAATGTAGTTACTTATCAAAGACATAAATTAGGAATTGTCTTACCTTTGTCATTAACGTAAAGCTGATAAAAGTCATTCCAAGATCCCCTGTAGTCCAGTGGAGGAAACCCAAGACTACAGTGATGGAAATATGACACTCCAGTATCCTTTGGGTTCCTGGCAACGTAAACGATCTGCTCGGGAGTTGATTACAAAAATTATACATGATTTTGTGCAACCCTACGTACTGGTTATAAAATCGCTTACTCATCATCACAACCTGACAATTAAGACAACAACGAACTGTAAAGCACGTACTGACCAAAGAAATAGGAACATGAAATAGCAGACAGTTAAGCAGGTATTTTGAATGAGAGAGAGACGGAGGGATAAAAACTTGCCTACCCGCTTTCTACTTCCTACCTAATTATCTATTTACATACACACGAACTCACTTGTCTACCAACTTAAAAACTGACTTAAAACATATAACAATATTACAGATATGAGAGAGAGAGAGAGAGAGAGAGAGAGAGAGAGAGAGAGAGAGAGAGAGAGAGAGAGAGAGAGAGAGAGAGAGAGAGAGAGAGAACACATTGATGCAGTCATACAGCACAAAGCAGTTTGCGATTTCATAATGTTGGAAACTATTTTGACCTATTTTGACTACCCTTTAAATCAATTTAAATGTAATGATTTTGACCAGAATAACTTCAGGGTAGGAAATAATCTTACGCACCTTGCATTTCTTCTCTATAGCTTGACTTGGGAAAACCTGGTATGGTAAGTGACACTTTAACAGTCTTGGTGAAGGAATTTTCTCCATCTGCTTGAGTCCGATTGCAGCCTCCAAACCAGTTTTTTCCAGCAAAAGTAGAAACTTAATGGAATTTGACTGTATGATAAACTTTGGCAATATAGGTTCGAGAAATTTTAGGAGGTGTATCGTCCATCGCAACCTAAATAATGGGAAAGCAATCTTCGTGTAATGCGGCTCAAATAGTGATTAACATTGACAGTTAAAACTAATAACTCGATATAAATTGTTGTTTCAGCGACCTGGAGGAGACTTCCACTTCAGCAACAAGGTAGGCAGTGCACCAAAGCTCTACAAAGAGTAAGGCCGATGACATATATCCTTTAGCCAAAATTCCGGATATTTTTGAGTTGAAGAAATGTTTAGTATTAATTATTTATTCATTACACCAGAAAACACCTTTATATCACCGTGCTTGTTTTGAAGATAGTAATGTTTCCAGGAGTTTGTTTTATTTGTCAGATACAACCTCAGCGCTTGTTATCTTTTTTTTTAATTCTTTTTCTGTAAGACTATGAGGTATATTTACCAGAAGGGAAATTTTAAATGGCCCTCTATCATGGGTGTTCTCACTAGTTGAGCTGTAGAGGAGTTGATCTCCGTGTTTCCTCCATTCATAACCAAGGATACCATCTCTATCATCCATGTAGTTCCTACAATTGCAGAAAGAAATGGGTTATCTGTATAGTCATTGGAACCCAGTCTTCTTAAAGGGATGCAGTCGTCAGAACTGCGCTCAAAGTCGTATGCGACTCATACGACCAATGTAAACACTGTATCCAAGATACTAGGTGACTGATGAAAGTTAAAACATGCATGTCATGATCCGTATCGTATAATTTAAATGTTGCGCTTTGTGTGAGGTGCATCTAGATATCGTGCACGAAATACATTGTTTGTAAACAAGAATCTCGCACAGACGCAGTTCCGACCATCGTTTAAGGGAGTATGCGCCTCGAAAGTGAAAGACTTAAACGTTTGCTTAATTTTTTCTTTGGGAATCTTTAAACATTCACTTTCAAAATCAAAATTTTAAATAGATTTGTCACAGTGCAAATTAAGGTTCTAGAGAAACAAGTTACCCAGGATTTGCCGACATTTGATATTCAAAATGTCCGCCGACCCCAGTCTTAACACTTAAGGGAAAAATGAAATTTTAGATTTTCGAAATACTAAGATGATGAAAGATTTTCCTTACTCAAATGGCTGCAAAATGAACCCCTCAAGTGGTGGGTCAGAAAATAATTTGTGGAAAGTTTGAGAGTTCTACTGTCCGTCCCGATGCGCACTCTACCTTAACGAGAATGCAAAGTGGAGTCTCAGTAATACTAGTACTTTCTGTCCCAAGAAGAAATGATTTTATCCCCATAGTTCTCGGTTATGTTAGAAACATAAGAGCATTCAGTGCTCGAAGTAAACTTTTACATGGTAGTTCAAGTTGGCAACTACTTCAGAAAATTAGAAGTCCGAAGTAGACATTTGATAGTCCGCTTTTACCAAAGGCACTTTGCTAAGTTTATATTACGTTTACTATTTCTGACATCTGACAGACAAACTGATTCATATCATATGGTTTAATTTACATGCAGTATGCAAAACTACACATTGACAGTGCCAGAAAGCACTTTCAAGACGAAATATATAACATTATACCACTGTGACAATTGAAAGTATCAATTTCCTCTTTTTTCTATAATATAATCAAACTTAACAAAACAATTGGCTAATCAGAGCATAACAAGTGACAAAAAGGGACACTATATTCCATATGCCGACCAACGGAGATTTGAAATTAGTAGATTATTGGTGATGATCAATTGATTTTCATAATTATTCAATTTTGACAACTTTAACACGATCACAGATCTCAGTTTGAAAAGAAGAAGAAGAAAAATATTGAACTCCAGCAAAACCATAGGGGCCCAAGCCGCAAGGCTTGTCAATATTTTCGTTGTCAAAATCTCAAAAGTGAGGCGAAAATGGTGTCAAAAGTGCGGTACTTATACCCTTCTTACGGTAGTGTACCCATGGAAGCGTCTGCATGTAATAAATGTCATATTATCAGGCAATATCGCAACTTCCGCCGCCACTATTTTTATCCGTTTTAGTAAAAATCGCGAGAGTTACAAATGGGCGAAAATGGCTTTTCCGGAATAACCTAGCACATATGTAACCAGATGTGAACTGAATGTGCTCACGTGTTTTACAACAGGTTCATTAATAGTAGTACGCTTCACAGAACAATCAGATATCTGTTATATCACTATATTTAGCAGGTTTTATCAACTTTGCACAGTACTCTCAGAGTTTAATCACTAATTACAAAACTTTATTTAATATGCAAATGAGCTGTCAATTAACTTGACACTGCTCGATACTTTGTGGGACAATTAGATATCCATCAGATCAACATTTGTAGCACGTTTCATTAAATTTAATGCTGTAATTTTAGAGTAATATCACTAATTACAAAGTTCATTAAATATGCAAATGAACCCTTAATTAACTTCACACCACTAAATGCTTTACAACACAGTCAGATGTCTATCGGATCAGTATATGCAGCAGTTTTCATCATAATTGATGCAGTTATTTTTGAGTTACACGACTAATTATAAACTTCATAAAATGTGCAAATGACTATTTATTAATTTGACACTGCTCAATGCTTCTCAGTACCATTAGATATTTATCAGATCAACATCTGTAGCAAGTTCCATCAAATTGAATACTGTAATTTTTGAGTAATATCAATCATTACAAAACTCATTAAATATGCAAATGAACCCTTATTAACTTCACACAACTAAATGCTTTACACCACAATGAGATATTTGTCGGATCAGTATCTCCAGCAGAATCCATCACATTTGGTGCCGTTATATCGGAGTTTTATGACCAATTACAAAACTTCATAAAATATGCAAATGAGCTATTTATTAATGACACTGCCCAATACTTCTAAGCATATTCAGATATATATCAGATCAATATTTGTTGCACGTATCATCAAGCTTGGTGCAGGAATTTGAGAGTTATGACACTAACAACAAAAGTTTATTAAATATGCAAATGAGCAGATAATTGACATGACACTCTCAGTATCATCAAAATGTTCTTAGATTGTCATCTGTGAAAAGTTTCATGAAATTTGTGCAGTGTCTACACTGTCATTACCGTCTCCTTAGGGAAACCATTGTACGGAAAAATGATAATGCATAACATCATTAATATGCAAGCCACACTAACCAAAATCTAATCAGTTCTTGCAAGTAGCATATGGTACCTGTGACGGTGTACCAAATCTGACTTGAATCCGTTCAGGAGTTTTTGAATTATCGTGTAAACAGACAGACAGACTGACTGACAGACAGACAGACAGACACACACACACACTCATACACACACACAGACAGACATCGCTATGACATTAGCCCACGTTGCACGATGTGAGCACGTGAGCTAAAAATCAGCCTCGATAAATTCCCCTTTTGTCTGGAGAGTTCGTTGACCTTTGTCCCCATTCGTGACTGTCGAAGGTCGCCTCTACTACCAATATAAGACATGGCAAACAGTAGAGATCTCCGCTGAAGTCGTACTGACACTGTGCTGAAATTGAAATTGAAACAGCAAGATGCATGGATATGCTCCGTGTGCAGTTGATATGTGTCCGCTGTAGGGACAGAACACAAGACATGTGTAATCATAAACTTACCCGCCTTAGGGTAGCTAGCAACAAAGACATCGTCCTCTCGGCAGTTGACGATTTCAGGTCTCTCTATCATACTTCTGTTGAAGTCATTTGCGTAACAGATCCCATCGTGTTCGAAAGTACCGGCAAGAAACCTGGCGTTCTCGGTCATTTTGTAAGTTGGCTAGCAGAATTTTTTAATAGTTGAGATCCAATAATGTGCTTTTTATAACACTCTTTGTAGTGTCCGTTCTGAAACCTATAACCTATGACGTATGTTACTATGATTTCAAGGCCCTATCATGTGACAGGTTTTACAACTTGTGCATTTTGGTATCCGGTCTGTTTGAACGTCCCTCATTTGCTACTTGATTTATGCCAGGCGTACCAGCAGTAACCGTAATTTGTGAAGGGAGAAAGTTTAGTTTTGCGATGGTTTCTATGGGTTTCATTGATCGACAGCTGAAGAGCTATCTCAGAGTTCTGCTTGAATATTATATGAAACAAGCAATGAGGAAATAAGTTTTCGACACATCGTTACGGTGTATTATCGAAGGGCAGACGAACAGCTTTCGTCAGTATTATGCCGGGCAATCTCGTTTTTAAAAGATTATAAATTTCTAAGAGTATACCGACATCTGCTACAAAAATAAAAGGTGACAATTTGCATAGCTAGTGATAAACGCCCTTTGCAATCGACCGTTGAGTGACATACGTGACTCTACGGCAAATATTTCGAATATCGTATATACATATTGCACTGAAAAACAAGCAAACAAACAAAGAACAAACAAACAAGCAAGCAAGCAAACAAACAAAACAATAACAGATAAAACAATAAATAAAAAATAAATAAAATAATGATAGACAAATAATTAATAAATAAAGACGAATTAACACTCTGACATATTATGATTCGTTGGAATTTCTCCATGACAATCTGAAAGGCTGATGAAACGTTCTATCAACATTATTAATATCTACGATGATAGTGTCTTGCAGATGCAGGCCTTGAAAATCATCATGAAAGTCAGTTCTATCTTGAAGACGTAATCAGTACAGAGTCATTAAAAAGAAATTGCTCGCTTCAAGGAATAATGCCGAATGAAATGTGTAAGCGGCAAATTATGCTACTGCCTTTCCAACATTGTCTCGGAGAGGGATAACAACCATTCTACTTGTGACAATAAGATTAGCTTTATCCACATACTGAACTCTGGCAAATGTACTTACCTGACGTAAAGTCGCGCTTACATCAGTTCGATTCAAAGCATTTGAATCGGGGCCTCCCTCATGTTCGTCAAGTCCTCCTATACGCATATTTCTGTTGTGTGACGGCTGAAAACCTACGTCATCACGCTTCTTATTGGCCGAGCAGTGTGGTCTCCTTTACCTTGATTTTGAGTTTGGCGTAAACCCGCCCAAATACAGGCAGAAACAGCCATGGGGCAACGCGATTGTCTTCAGGGTGTCCTAGCCAACGACTGTCATCATTGGTCTGAATTAATTACTCATTTCTTTGGATCTCCTTTTATCCCTACGGAATGTAGCTTAAAGTGATCGAACACTGTGCTGGAAATATTTCTTCTGGTGACAATTAGGTAACTAGCATGGTATGTAAACGAAGCAGTACAAAATGTTTAAAATCACATCATTATTCTGATTTTGCACAGCCATTGAGTCTCATTAGCATCAGTTGAAATTATATTGATGTAAAGGATGGCATCACATCGGAAGTCATACTTAAATTCCACTGCAAATATTTTACAAAATCATGTACCTTTCATAATTAAGTTTTTTAGCGTCATAGAATTAAAACCACATCTGTCGTTAAATAGCAAATGATTAACCTCTATTTACCACATTATATAAAAAGGTACAAGTATATTAAAAGGAAGACGTTCAAAATTTCAAAGCCAGAATATTATTACAGAATATCTTTCGAGTATGATAGATTTTACTTCAAGTACGTAGTAAGTCATATTTCGGACATATAACAAAGTTTTGACATTTATTTGTAAATTATGTATGGCTGCTTCCTCATGAGAAGCTATGACAACACTGTATGTGATGAAAAGTCTATGAATTTACTATGTCTATGGCTATGTGTGGAAATATCATATACCTCGAGCCGCGTTTCTTTTTTTTTTGAAAAAGATAAATTTATTTCAACATAGTCACAAATAAAACAAATTTACATAACTGTGAATGCATTAAAATTACAATGCGTCTTGTCTGAAAAAAAAAAAACAAATAATTAGCTGTTTAAGAGGCACTGTCTGTAAAAACCTGCAGAGCGCCTATATGAGGTGGCCAAGGGTAAATTTCAAAAACATATAAATTATATACCAAAAGATAGGCCGTGACCTAACTAAAGTACCAGTATAATAATTTTGTTGTGCTACCTTCTGTTACCATAGTAACAGCGTTTGAAAAATAAGACGTCAATGGCGCAAATTTTACATCAAACGGTCAAAAACAACATTTCTATATAACAAATATACCAATATTTCACCAATCATTACTTGTCTTGTCTAATTTTCCAATTGTACAAGTACAGTAAAATAGTTACGCAAATGGTCAAGTCATTAAGACAATGGCTATTATTTGACCTTTGACCCCATCTTATGTTCTTGATAGCGCCCTCAAGTGGCCATGTTTTTCGGATTTGTAGAAAGAGAGAAAACATCTTAAATTCAAACGTGTTTAACTAAAAAAGGAAGCGGGACCGTAATAAGCAGATATAATATTTATTTTAACCCATTACCGATGTCTAATAGTCCAATTAAAAACGTGCGGGCACTCATTGTTTTTTTTGCTTTAATTTTACTTTAAAATTATGGAAAATAAAAAAATTTACTAAGCCTTCCCGTTTTTTAAAAAACTGTTTAGTTGGAAAAAACTAAATTGAATTAAGATATCTTGTATACTATTAAACATCATTTTCAGTTCTATCAAAATAATAAAAATCATATTAATTTCGCAAAGTTTGTTGCCATGGCAACACTTCTAAAAAAGGCGTTTTCCTCGTCATTTTCAATGATTTTCACTGATTCTAGCACAATCCCGCGTGTCCCTGTCGGAATGGATAGAGCTCATATATTATTATTCTTAAAATACGTACAATTAGTCGTTAAATTACCTTGTACTGCCTTTATTTCCGTTTCCATTGATATCGATCAGAGTACTATAAATGATTGAAATTATTAATGTTTTCGTAAATTCTTGCAATAATTATACAATTTGTTGAATTATATTAGCCTATACCAATTATTCTGCTGCATGCATAGTTGTTAATATAAATAAATATTACATACGTCACAAAAATAATATAAATGTTGTGTTATTTATTCGATATGGCACTAAATTTCGGTTAAGGGCAAAGGTCAAAGGTCACTGTTAAACCAACAGAAATGCTTGATTTTATTGGGGATCTATGGGGAAACGAGTATTTGGCGAACAGGAGTATTTTAGTGTTCACAAATATACAACCTTATGTCATCGAACACATACAAAATGATAAACACGTTTTGGAAGAATCCAATGTGTATTAAGTCTTAAAGTATACTGTGCCTCTGTTGTTTTTGAATTTTGCGCATAGTTCTGCGCATGCGCAGTATGTCACAGCTCATTTCCGGTATGCCAAAACAACCCTTTCTTTCGATGTTTGTGTACACATTTCTATCGCCACCATTTATCACTTGCAAATATGATTCAACCAGTCCAATTATGGAGACTAAATCATATAAAGAAGTTATGGCTGCATTTTGAAGTGTTTCATAATAAAGACAGTGAGTGCATAGAAGCAGAATATGCCCTATGCTGTGTAATAACGCACTAACAGTGGAACTTTTAGAGTAAGTTGGCATTTGAATAGTAGCCTTTAATTTCGCTCTGTTGTTTATGATGCGGTTTATAATAAGACATTATTGTTTGTTATGTACACCCATGATATTCCCATACCATATCATCATTTGTTACCATAGCAACCGAACTAGCGGGCATCATTAAACGCTGACTTAGATCAACTTAAAAAGTTCAGCAAATGGCCTTATGTGAAGAGACTTGAAGGTGAGATGCAATCTCTGTTACCCCAACTTCCTATGGACAAAATCAAATCCAAATGCCACTATATCGGAAATGCTTTGAACAATAATGCTAAGGAAAGGCTAGACGCTATTATCGCTAAAGAAAGACTGGATAACCATGAACACAGTCTGTGAACGTAAATGATGAAACCAATGGAAAAATAACTAAAGGGAAAAAGCGCAGCAATCGTGTTCAGGAGAAAGATACCGATCCACCATTGTGTACGGAATTCTGTAGATTCGACCGCAGTGGTACGGGTGAAATGGTAAGATGTAGTCTGTGCTTTATTTGGTTTCATCTTCGCTGTGTGAATGCTACTGAGGATAAAACGCAGCAGTACTTATGACCGTGTCCTGAATGTAGAACTATCACAAAATTGTTGAAGTCCACTTAATTGAAACTAACTGAAATGTTGAACGAACAGGCCAAGTTCAGAGTTGAACTTTCTTCACTTCAGGCCGTAAACTTTGATTTAATAACACAGCTCTCTATGAAAACGACTGAAAATGAACAACTACGAAATAGATGTCATGAACTTGAATCTAACTGCGAGTCCATGCGACAGGAACTCAATACGCCATGCAATACGAATACCGATGTGAACAATGACTCCATTTCTAATTACAGCGCAGATAACGGACACTCTGCCCAATCTCCATCAATTCGATCGCGTACAAATTCCTCAACAGCCTACGAGGATAACTCTGCAGCTTGCCGCCAGAAAAATGTAAATAAGGTACTGTTCATCGGTGATTCGTTATTACGCAATTTTTAAAGCAATTCAACTGACACTATTGTCAAGTGTCTGCCAGGTGCTACCATAAATAGAATGCGTCACTACTTCATCGCCACGAAATACTCTGGCAACGATCCTTTTTTTTCAAGGAGGTTATTTTAGAAGTAGGTGAAAATGACTGCAGTTCACAAGACCTCACTGTTGAAAACTTGACTGCTGACTATAGCTATGATCTACTTTTGAATGAAACAAAGAAGATTGTGCGTGAGAAAACTACTATTCTCAGCATCTGTCCCAGGATTGACCAGTCAAATCCTGACCTTCTTCCGAAAATTGATCTTGTCAATTATGAACTTTCCCAGCTGTGTGAAAATGGAGACCATGCCGCTGCATTATTGATAATGATGCTAATTTTCAATTTCGGGATGGTTCAGTTGACATGTCACGTCTCTGTTACTGCGTGATGGTGTGCACCTAACGTATTCTGGATGTGATAAGCTCCTCACAAATGCAAATCTCTCCAGCTGCTGCTTCACAGCAAAATCTCCGCCTGCGGGAAGGCGCTTTACATCTGGTAGCAGTAAGCACAACAAACACATTGGAACTAATTTGGGATAATTGGATGGTAAAGTAATGCCGATTAATCTACAAACATAATCTCATCTGCTTTTCTTTTACAGTACACACTTGTTTTTATGAGTAATTTGCAATATTGCAACATTCAGCTATCGGCACCTAACATTTTTGAGAAATTTGAAAAATATGAAAATCCAATTATCCCAAATTAATTCCAATCGTGTTAACAATGTCTACAACCGTCGACACTCGAATTCTCAACGATATAGCGATCAAGCGAAATCTAGAAGGGCGTTACACTGCTATCTGTGTGGCGAATCTGGTCATATTGAGAGAGTCTGCAGACATGGAATCCATATCAACTGCTGGACTTGTGGTCTCCGGGTCACAAAGCACAACACTGTGTGAACTTTCGGCAACGTTAGAGTCTCGGCGAGGAAGCTAAAGCCGTGGATTCTGTGAACACACACGCTTCTCGGACAAGCTTTTCGAATGGTCTAAAGATTGGATATTGGAATGTTCAATACTTAATTTACAAAATTGATCAGATTACTCATTATCTTTCTGTTGACAAAACGTTTTCATTGGATGTATTGTTTCTTGCTGAAACCTTTTTTAAGTAATACGAACTCTGTTAATGATTTTAAACTTGCCGGTTTTCAAATTGAAAGAAAAGATAAATCGGAAAAAAGGGCGGTGGTCTTTTGGCTTATATTCGTTGTAATGTTTGCTACACGAGAAGGTCTGACCTGGAATCCGATGTCTTGGAAATCTTGTGGCTCAAGATCAAGCCTCCTAAAAGTAATAGTTTTTTAGTTGCTGGTGTTTATAGACCACCTGGTACCTCTCATAGCATTGATATTTGTATTGAATCGAATTTGGAAAAGGGTTTCTATACTGGTAAAGAACTTTACTTATTGGGTGACTTCAACATTGATTTATTCACGGAGAGCGGCCAGAGTCACTATATTTACAATTCGCTGAGTGACTTGTCCTTAGTTCAACTTATTTTGCTTCCTACAAGACCAGTTTCTAAGACATGTATTGATCATATCTATACTTCCAATCGAGAAAATGTTTCTAGCGTTTTTGTGCCTAAAATTGGAATTTCTGATCATTATCCTGTTGTAATGGTACGTAAAAGAAACTCGCATTATCCACAAGTAACTTCTCATCTCACGGTCAAATTTCGTTCGTTTACCAACATTACTATAGTCTTTTTCTCCGTGACCTTCATCATGCGCCGTGGTGTTTAGTTGATTCTGCGACTGATGTAAATATTGTAATAAGGATTTGGTTACCATTTTTAACAAAATTTGTGACATTCACGCTCCATTTATTGAAAAACGTTTGTCGACGTGTTAGACAACCGCCATGGATGAACGACGATATTTTGAATGCCATGCATGAGAGAGATGCTTTTCTTAACCAAGCAAAATCTGATGCTAGCAAACTACCTCTTTATAGGCAATCAAGGAATAAATTGTCCATATGATTGAAAAGTCAAAACAGGAGTATTTTAGAGATAAGACAGAAAGGTTCGAATGCAAAATCTCTCTGGATATTTTTAACAGCATTGTCAAACCTTCAAAAGAAAATACTACTCCGATTTTAATTAATGGTATTCTTGTTCCTAACCCTTTGTTATTGTGAACGCTTTCAATTCTTTCTTTTCTAATATTTCAAATACTTTAAATGTTACTGTCAACAAAGACACCGATATCTCACTGTCAGAAGATCATCTTCGTGGAAAACTTGATGATGCAGTTTTAACATTCCGCACTTGTCTTCTGACATAGAGTTTGTTACAAGGGCACTATCACAGGCGAAATCCAGGGTGTTGATAACATTAATGCTAAGTTATTACGTGTGAGTGCTCCAGTTATTTCTTTTTATCTCACCAAAGTGTTAAATCTTAGTATCGATAATGCAACCTTTCCTGAAATTTTCAAGTGTGCAAGAATTGTTCCGATTTATAAGGGCACTGGTAATGTAAATGAAATGTCAAATTATAGACCAATTTCAATTTTCCCAGCAATATCTAAGATTTTAGAGAATCACATTCATTGTAATTTGTATAAATTTTTGACCGATAAGAGTCTGCTGCATACGACACAGTCTGGTTTCAGAAAGCACCATTCCTGTCAAACGGCCCTTTTACGTATGTGCGACGAATTATTACAAAATATTGACAGTGGTCATCTTTCTGGAGTTCTTTTTCTTGACCTGTCTATGGCGTTTGATCTTGTTGACCACGAGTTACTCTTAAAGAAACTTTCTCTGTAGGACTGAATAATAAAAACCTAAATTGGTTTAAATCGTACCTTTCTGAACGTTCAAAGATTGTGTGTCATATGGGTAAGATTTCTGAAAGACAGAAAGTATCAGTTGGAGTACCGCAAGGGTCGATACTTGGCCCTTTGCTTTTTTACCATCTTTGTCAATGATTTGCCATTATCTGTAACTTCTAACTCTCATTTAGACATGTACGCCGATGACCAGACTCTTCTATAATCTGGCTTTACGATTTCCCAAGTTAACAATCTACTTCAAAATGACGCTATTGCTGTTACAATTGGATAACTAGCAACGGTAAGTTAATTGATGCAAACAAAACCTAGGCTATGATGTAATTGGGTCGCGGCATAAGCTACACAATGTTGACCGTCGTTACGACAAAATTGATGTTGTCATAAATGATATAAGTATTTCTTATGTTAATTTTGAGAGGATCCTTGGTGTGACTATTGATGATGTGGTTTCTTTGAACAAGCATATTGACAATATGTGCACCACACTGAGTCAGAGAATAGGTCTACTAAGACTCTTACATAAACTAATTCCTTTTCACCTTAGAAAAATTCTGTATTATGGTTTAATTCAATCAACTCTTGACTATTGTGGGTGGTTTGGGGAAATGCTAGTAAGAGCAACATGGGTGTATAAAATGCAGAAAGAGCATTGAGGATTTTACTTAACGCAGATTTTGATACGCCGAGTAATGATCTTTTCAAAGCCGCTGATGTACTTTCCGTTAAGCAACATATTTTCTATTTCACTTGTATCTTATTCTTTAAATATTTTGAGAACTCTCTTCCGACGTACATTGCAGACATGTTTATGTGCCTTTAATGAATGTTCATGATTATCCCACACGCGCAGCAATCTCGCGTAACCCCCTTCTTCCTCGAACGGAATCAGGTCAGAGAACTTTTGTCATGCGTGCATCCAGAATTTGGAATTCCATGAGAGAAAATGCCGAGAGAGTTTGACCGGTTGACCTCGCTGTTAATTTTATGCAGGAAATTACAATAACAATGCTTGGTCGAATGACGCAGTGCCTTGAGGGTGGGATCACCAGTGGTATATGGGGAGGAGTACCTTCCCGATGGTGATAAGTGGTGCAGATTACCGTCGCCTAGGTGACTGGCGTATACGCGTGCCAAAAGACACCTATGGTTGATTTCCTGTTGACCAGTCGGATGGCAGAGTTGCAAATACCTGGACTGAACCATTTGGTTTTTTGTGGGTGTCGGTGGTACTTTGACAATATAAGTAAAAATGCACATATATTGAGTTTATTGTCTTGTTTATGAGCGGCCAGTATTTCCAACAGCATAAATTATGTGCATTTGCCCTTGAAGGAATAAATAATTTTCGAATAAAACATCGCGAATGTAACTACATTCCTTAAGCTCGACGTACACTTAAGTGCCCCAAAGAACCATGAAATCGCCCGACTTTCGATTAAGAGATGAGTTTTGCCAAACCGCGTATACAGAAAAAGTGGCAGATGACTTTATTTTTAGAATCATAGACAGTATAGCGAGATGTAAAAAATGTGAAACAGGCTCCCCACCTAACTATCCTAAATGTTTTTGTGTCGAGTTTGTGTTTGATTCGTTTCGAAATGTGTTCCTACATTCTTATCCGATTGTTTGTGTTAATGAAATGTTTGTTTCGCTTTGGATATTTGTAGAGAAGTTTGGATTAGTGTGTACGGTAATGTTTGTTTGTGTGGGGAAAGCTTATGGCGAGACGCAGCCGGACCTATGTTGTTACAAAAGTTGATAGAGTCGCCCTTTGACGCTTGCGTTTCGAAACCCGAGTGTGGTTTCTCATCAGTCGCAGTGTAGATTCTTTCCTTAGTTTGTGTTTGTGAAAATTTATTTTAATGCATTTAGTGGTCTTGCTTTCCGATTAGCGAGGCAAGTATATTAATTTTGGTCACGTTGTGAGTCCGTTTGGTGGTTCGGTTTGTTTGTTCTATATTTCCTTACTTCGGTAAATTTTGTTTTGACTGGTGTGTCTTTTAGATTTTTGCGGAGGTTTGTGAATTTTTAGGCAATAAGTACCACTGCGGGGTACGGATTTTATGTTTATTGGATCAAGATACTTACAAGTATCATGGTTGATGTGCTTGTTCTCGTAATTTTAATTAATAGTTCATTTACTTTGTTTACTGTTTGTTCTGGCTTGTTGTGTATAATACTGAGTGTTACGTAATTGCCTTTCGCATTCGAGTACGTAATCGTTTGTGTTGACAATAACGAAAAACCGACCCTTGTCGAAGGGTTATTTTCCCAAAATTTGTCCAATGTTTGCAAGCTGGTTTATCGCGATTCTTTTGGCACGCGACATGTTTTGTTTCCTTGTTTGAAAGGGTATCTCTAGAAGTGCGAGTTTAGCAGCTTCAGATAGCTTTCAAGTTTTTGTTTTTTTGTTGTTCGTGGAGTCCAATTTGACTTTTCTTTGAATTGGTGTTGTTGCGATTGTTTGTGTCTCACGATGTAGCGTAGTCACATTATACGACTTTATTTGTTGAAATCCTGAGGTGGTTTTATACTGTTTGGTTTTGTTGGTGTCCGAATGAATTTTAAGGCTTTTGCCTAGTATTATTTTTCGGAGTTCATAGTTTGAGCGATGATAGGTTGTTGTTGAATTTCATGTTGTTGTCGGCTTTTCTTTGAAATAGCTGATTTATTTCCACGGCCATGTTTTCTGTTACGTTACTGTGATTGTTTATTTTGTATTTAATGTTGTGTTTCAGTTGTTTGTTATGTGTACGATTTTTGTTATTTCTGTTAAGTGTTTGTGTGTTCTATGTCATCTTATCGTATTTTTTGGTAGTTCCCTTTTTGGAGTATTTGGTGGCCCTGAAAAGGGCCGCTTGGTATGGGTTTTTGTTAGCGCTTGGCGCGTTTGTTTTGGCGATAAGCCTAGCTTTTTATGCTTCTTTTCGCCGATTCGATGTGCTTGGTGAGTAGGTGTTTGCCGCCTTCTTGTCACTGTGTGTGCTTACATGGACAGTCTGCATAGCCCTTGAATGTGGTCTCGATTTTGATCAAACTTACAATTTAGGAGTATATATCAAAACTGATAAATGATTTATGTGATTACTGTAGCTATAGATAGGCTACATTCAGGACGGGCAGCGACGGGCAGTAATTAGTAGGCAAAACAGGTGGTTTTCACCGTGGGCAGAACTCGGTGCAATGATACTGAACATTAATAGTAAGCCTGTCACCTTGAAGGTAATGCTGTAGGTGAAACAAGGACACACGATGGTACAAACAACACCACAAGTGAAACGTACACACAGAAATACACGCGTTCCTACGTTGTGCCCACCCGGGCCACGCGATTAAAATATGACTGATACTGCTGGATAGTGTTAATTGGGTCGGTAAACAGTCAATTAATAGTTTAATTGACTACCTGGGTGATTGGCAGGTCGTATCCAACGACGCATATGCAAAGCAGGCCAAAAGACAAAAGCCCCCAAAGTTATTGACAGCTGGCCAGGGGTCACCATGAATACGTAATAAAGCTTCACTACGCAGAAACTGCGTAGTCAAGCCCTTCTTAACCGGTCAAACTCTCTCGGCATTTTCCGGCATGTCCCTCCCAGATTTATCTTCGATGTAGCCCTAGTTTCAGTATCTTTAAAATACAATTGAAAATGTTTTATAAAAGATAACATTGACTTATAATTTTTTTCTGAATACGGTTACTTTGTTTATTTCTTAATTACTTTAACTACTCATGGTTTTATTTTGCTGTACTTTTATGGAAGATTACGGCCCTGTTGGGAACTTTTACCAAAAGGTGTCTGTAAATAGGTTATCCTTTAATGTGAATAAATAAAAAATAATTAAATATAAAAACATTCATTTAGTCTATCTTTGACTTCTTCTACCTTAAAAATTCACGTTGTGACCCTCTAATTTTTTAGCCTTATTTTCTTTCAAATATCCCCTATAATTTATTCTGAAAGTTTCAACAAAAGTTTAAATCTGGAAATGGCAAAAATAGTCACCGGTTTAAAACGTGCCAATTTTCAGCATTGAAAAAGACACAAAATGATGATATATGCAAAAAAAAATCGACTTTGGTAAAAGTGATTCGTTCATGATGGGTTCATTCTATAATGACCTGAAAACATGACAGCACAACCAAAACAATTATATTTAAAGTCGTTCTGAAAGCGTATTGGGAAATTCGAGATGTGCAGTGATGTCTGGAGTACACAATTCAAGGGCTGTTAGCGATCCATGGCATTCACTTGCTTTTCCGGCAGCAATGCCGACATCACAACCCACAGCTGTGACAGAGATATCCATTTCATGACAACAGGTAGATCTGAAATTATTGTGAATTGACAATAAAACAAAATTATGTTCCTAATGATTATTTGCTTGTACCTCTTTTGTACACACTCGCCTATTTAGAATCATGAACGGCTAATACGCAAGCATTTGATAATGTGATGCGACGGTAGGTCTAATCATTCGACACTCAGGGCATTGCTAGCCAGGGTTTCCCCTACTGCCTCCATATTTCCAGGTAAAGCGATTGCTGATAATGTCACAGCAATTCAAGATAGCAGTACATTGCTATGATTCATCAAGTCACCAAGCTGAAATATGACATTGACTGACATTGATTCATATTTTGATTAATAAACGTCAAGTCAACACACCGGAATCGCTATCACCAATTTGAAATTCCCGCTGTTTCGACCGATGCAGGTTGCCCGGATTTTATCACTGAATTTCACTTCCGATGTTTGTAAATTAAAGAAACAAAATTGTTGGTGTGTCGAATTTATTTTTGTTGATAATATCATGGATAAAAATCCCAATACTCACCATTTTCTCGGAGTGCACCGGCGGCTGCTTCCGGATTGCGGCAAGCGGGTCTATTGTTTACGTTGGACTGCGTGTTGCAGCTATGGTTACGTAATGTTATTAACCTTTGACCCCATAGTGACAGAAACCTTTGGATTATTTGCTTTTTATGTCTTCACTTACAAACGTCCAGGAATCCCACGAGCAGTTCCAATGACGGTAAATATTTTTATAATTGTAGTAGAAGCAGTGCTTACTTGTTTGCTGTATCTAAACACTTCATAATGTCAAATATTTTCGAAGGCGACAGCCATTCAGTAAATACATACAAGAAGTCTAACCATTATTTGTAGTACTTACAGCTACTTCAAGCTTACAAGGAAATGTGTCATCGTATTTTGTTTAGTTTGGACTTTGAATTGTTCAAACTATTTTTTTTTTGGTGTGTGTTAAATGTCATATTCCATTTTCTTCGAAAGTAAACTGTTAGCAATAAACTGATGATGAAGATAATAACAAAGAAATTAATCTATGAATTCGTCACCCTTACACCCGGAGTATATGTATTCGTATGGTACAAAAAAAACGTGTCACGAAGTTGCTACTTGTGTTGTTGTTGTATTGTTGTAGTTTGTAAATTTGAAAATATGTTTTTGGGTTTAAAAAGAACTTGTTGATAAATGATTAAGACAGGCTTTAGCAAAAATAAAATAAGAAAGTAGAATATTTCATCTCTTTTCATGACAGCATAACATAAAAAATAACTGTTTGCCCGCAAGTTTTAAAAGTGATCTCAAAACATTAGTCATGTAACGTAACATGATGTACATGTCACTACGGGATCTCGCACAAGGGTTACCATTTTTAATTTATAAAATGGAAGTTTTTAATACTGAAATTTGCTCAGATTTCACTTCTCCGGCATTAGAGCTCCCTCTACGGCAGAGAAGGTCAAGGTCAATATAAGGTCACTGACGTACTGAGGGGACCTTACTCATGACAAATATATATACTGATACCGTCACTTTTTGTTAGTTAATAATCTACAATATAGTGAATATGTTGCATTTTACAGAATTTTCAACTTTTTAAAGGGAATATCGTAAGGAAATATTAGGTCCTCACCATATCACGTGACATGGCCTGTAACATCAAAATGGGTCGTTTAAACAAAATTAAAATCATTCCTTCTTAGTTAAATTATGCCCTATCATATGTGATATGTTTCGTCTAATTGAAAATTTGACCTTGGCCACCTTTTGCAGGTTTTTACAGACAGTGCCTCTTAATTACAAAGATCATCATATGAATGCATTCAGGATGCATTCTTCTCCTTCAAGTCTAACAAGGCTTGAAAACTTTGTGATAAAATCCTCAGTTTTGTTCATCATCTTATAAAGTGAAATACACTCTATTCATCCATGAGGAGAGATAACATTTCCATTGCATGAGATAGGATTGAAGGGAAACTTTAATCCCATCAAGAGTAACCGAATTTCGAATATTCCAAACTGTGTATTTACAAAGGAAGTAATACAGTAAATAATGTCAGATGTTGCGTTATTATCATTTTCGATTACTGCAATTGCTAATCTTTTGATATTGATATTATTATCAAAGTTGTGTTTTCTGACAAAGAAAGAAATACATTTCTGCCAGATTTCTTTAACATATTTACACTCAAATAAGATGTGTTCCAGTGTTTCTTATTGGCCACAAATATGGCATTTCCCATCACTTAAATTGAAAGTTTTGGCCAAGCTTCCTGTGACTAGGCCTCGATGGAAAATCTTCCAATTTAAATCATTTACTGAATTGCTGACAATTCCTGTTGAATTAAGACGGCTGAATAGAGTAGCTTTGTAACTGTCAGTGAGACTTAGATTCTCAGCCCATTTTTGACCAATCTGACCTTTGACTGCATGCCATTTCTTATCAACTAATTTCCAATAAAGTGACTTGGTTTTGACATCACTTTTTGTCAGACCATAATTCTCTAAGTCTAAAATATCATAGTTTTCTTCATTTTGGATGTTTGAAGAGATGATTTGTTTCCAGGAATCTGGAATAGCATTGAGGAGTGTTTCATACTCTGTCTTAATTTCCTCTTGCACAAGTCTATTTATACCTCCTCTAATTTTTGCAATTATTTCAATGATTGAAGCCAGTCATTTCTGTCATCATTCCAGATGTCCTTAAGCCTTAAAATTCTACTCTTTGACCATTTTTATAAAAGAGGACACTTCCTTCATTCTTAATATTGTCATTATACCAAAGAACTTCTCTAAGAAGATTCTGTTTTGATGTTGGTAGAATCACTCTTGTAAGTCTAAGTGACTTCCAGGTATTTAACATATCCCCATACACCATTGGGGTTTGTTGTTGACTTTGAAATTGAGATGGAGGTAGTGATAATCACTATTCAGTTTATTGTCATAATTCGCTATGAAATATTTTGATAAGCTGGCCCATTTAGGGGTCCCTTTATCTGGATTTTTCTCAAATAATTTCATAAGCCACTTTAATTGGAGTGCATTAATTTATTCTTCAATGTCGACAACTTTTATGCCACAGTCATCATAATTTTGAATGAAAATGCCCCTTTTTATAACTTCTCGTTTGCCTCTCCAAATAAAATTCCTTAATTTACTATTTGCTTCATTGATAATTTCCTTGGGTACGTGATCAAATGATGCCAGGTACCATAATTTTGATGCAGCCAGCATATTAGCTACTATCGCCCTGCCTTTAAAAGACAGATTTCTAGTATTCCAGATTTTAAGACAATTCGTAAATTTTCCATCACCATCACTGTTTTCCAGTTTTCTCTAGATGTGTTACTGTTTCCAACCCAACTCCCAAGATCTGTAAAACCTAGTTTGAAAAATCGATCCCTTCCACTGAATCAGTGCGGTTTTTAAACTCCAAGCCCATAAACCTTTGGATTTCTTTTTGTTCAGCTTTGCACCTGTTGCTTTTTCATATTTGTTGAACATTTTCAACGACTGAGTAATGCTTTTCAAATTTCTCAAGTAAAGAGTTGTATCATCTGCAAAACTCTTAATTTTTTCCTCTTGTTTGTCTGGTAGTATGAATCCTGATATGCTGTCATCTTTACGAACATTTTCAGCTAGCACTTCTGCTGCCATAATATACAGTAACGGTGATAAGGGGCACCCTTGTCTTACATCCTTATGAAGATTAATACTGCGAGAAAGAAAGCCATTACACTTAATTTTGCATGTAGTATTATTATAAAGAATTTTTATCCACTTGATAAAGTCAGTGCGAAAGTTGAATTTGTCAAGGACTTGAAAAGGAAATCCCTGTTTAACCTGTCAAAAGCTTTTGTTTGGTCGAGCTGCGTTTCCCTGTAACGCTGTGGGAAAAGGCGCCCTCATACTAATAATTTGTTGCATCACGCCCAGGCACACTTTGCTATCAGCAAACGTTCCATTCGTTAAAAAAGCCAGCACTAGATTCAAACGCATCCTCTGTTCTGATCGTACGATAAGAACATACAAACATACATTTTAAATTTGAACTTAGCGAAATTGGGTGATGTTTCTCAGGTTTCATATTGAGATCGAGTGTTGACTAAGCACATTACCGATGATGTGTGCGTTTTTAAAAGATTTGAAAGTGAACTGAATATAAAGTAGATCGAGTGCGATCATGCGACAATAAGCATATAGCCGTCGCCCGTCGCAGCTTTAAGTAAGCCCCTACATGGTCAGCGAAATCCTCATAATACTTCTTCAATCGAGCTTTTGACTAATGATCGAATCACGCTGCCTTTGCAGTGAAATTTACAATAAGTTACACCGCGCCGGTGGTATACATACTTTGCTGCACAAGTTCTACAGGTAAACAAATGACGTCATTATGTATATCAATACGCGACGGATAAAGCCATCACTGTTCAGGAAAATTTACAAGAATGGCGATAAATGTTTGATATTGCATGAATTTCTATCTCAAAATCTTTACACAATATTTTAACTGCATATTTATCATTCCATAAGGTATATGATAAAACCTTTACGGTCCTGATGCGGTTTTTGTGAACCTCGGTCGTACGGCGTTGCAACATTGACGTCACGTTGCTTTCTGAAAATATATTGTATTAGGGTTCTCCTTGTCATCTTAGAGGAGAAAGACTTTGAAAAAACTGTATTGGCATCGTACAGCTCCTAGTTTTTCAATCACAGCATGCCGTGACGTCACTGTTGCAACAAGTCAAAATGTCACCACTCAAAGAAAACAACGCAATTTACTAATGATATGCGCGCTATCTTCAACGTAGTCACAGCTGTTGTCGGATAATTTGAACTTTAGGAATCAGTAATGACATTCGCTTAAGGGGCGCTGCACTGAACACAGCGTATTTTGCTCAAACATCCTTTTTTTTGCAAGATTGAAATATTGGTTGGATACACATTTTACCTTGTCAAACGGTCGTAAGTTGCTTGATAAAGAAGTGTTAATTTACGCAAACGAATGCAAACCAACTGTTTTCCTGGCTTCTCTTTCCTCCAAATTTCCAAAGAATTTAACTCAACACTGGCTGGGTCAAATTTTCCGAAATTTTTACATTATGTTCTTTTAGTACTGTATAGCAAAACGAATAGTTTGTTTGGCAATACAGCTCTTATATTTTGGATTAGGCATTTTGATTTTTCTAATCATGTTTTTAATATCTTCTTTAAATGTCGGTTTTCCAACCCATGCAATTTTAGAATGAGGACAAAGAATGCAAAATGAAATAGCCATTTTCTTCTACATATACTCCTCTTTCAAGTGAAATGTTACATTTCGGAAATAGTGTTGGGGTTTTTACGTAAAACACGATTGGAACTAATTTGGGATAATTGGATGGTGAAGTAATGTCTGTTTCATCTGCAAATGTAAGCGCATCTGCTTATTTTAAAGTTGTACAATTGTTTTATGAGTAATTTGTAATATTGTTATATTCAGCCATAGGAAACCTAACATTTTTGAGAAATTTGAAAAAAAATGAAGATGCAATTATCCCAAGTTCGTTCAAATCGTGTTTTAAATTAATTACTATCTTAATACCAAAATTAACATGTTTTACCCCAAATATTCACCCCTTCATCCTTTGAACTATTGCTACCATGATAAACTTTAGAGTCTCTGCTTTTCGAAAATATATTGTATTAGGGGTTTCCTTGTCATCTTAAAGGAGAAAGATTCCTTTGAAATAAACTGCATTGGCATCGTGCAGCTACTAGTTTTTCAATCACAGCATGCCGTGACGCCTCTGTTGCAACAAGTCAAAAGTTCACCACTCAAAGTCCAGTCCGCTGCCTTCCATTTTTTCCTCGTATATCTTCTCATATTCCTTGTTTTGAGCAACCGTAAAAAAGTTCATCCAATCACCCACCACACCTGAAAGCAGCAAATGAACACTGGTCAAAGTGGAATTTCCTGAGATCCATTGTTACATTTCAGTGCTGTACAATCTAACAATGTTACTTGATTGCACTCACATACGGCAACATGTCACACTTAAGTGTGCAAATTGTGATAAGGATGATGGAGAGAACGCTTTTTCTTTGGATTTTTGTCGCTTTGTATGTATAGATATGACGTATGGCAGGTTTCTTGCACAGCTACGATCATTGTTCAGGATTTGAAAGTTGAATTTTCAAATGAAGTTATGTTACTAAAGGTATTCAACAGTCAAACACCTCTTAGTATTATTTACATTGAGATAACAGAAAATCTGATCGATTGGCGCTTGGCATATGTCTTTGATTGTCATTAGATTTTAATTGTACGATTACAACATGGGTAGATATGCGGAATGTCGAGATCATAAAAATGTATTGATGCAGAGAGAGAGAGAGAGAGAGAGAGAGAGAGAGAGAGAGAGAGAGAGAGAGAGAGAGAGAGAGAGAGAGAAAGAGAGGGGGGGGTCGCCGCACGCATATTTGATGTTGGTCAAATCAAACACCCTGTTACAGTAGTTTCAATTTCCAATTTCGGTATTTACAGGCTCGTTCTATTTATCTTACCTTTCCTAATGAATTGGTGCTTGTCTTTTTCACCGATCACCAGGGAAACGTTGACAGTTTCGTTTCCCTTCATTTTCTTGAAAGAACAAAACTCAACAATGTCATCAATCACACCTTCGGTCAGACTGATATCCAAGAAATCTGCAATCGACTTGACAGTACCCTTAGGATCCTGGTGAAAAAATCCAATATACATTGTTATGAAACAATAAAGAATCATTATTTAATTTACTTCAAAAGTTATGTTCGAATTTGTAACGGTATGGCGTAGATTAAAATGTTTCGCACGTATATAATGCGTATGGGTTTATTGGTCGCTTGTGCAAAAGAGAAAACTTATCATTCGTTTAATGGGTCAAAATAAAACATAGAAAGAAACGAATACTTAAGTAATTTATGTAATAAATTATGCTGATGGCAGATATGAGTGTTCAAGCAGAACGTGTGTCTTATAGACAGTCCTTTCATATTTGGAGAAAAAATACTGTGGCAAATGTTTGTGAGAGGTCCAAACATCTGGAGCGTTTTGCCGTCCAATCTTCCAAGACAGTTTGAGATAATTTTCGTTTGCACTTGTAGAAATTGATAATATGTTTCAGATACACAGGGTTATCAAGATATGGTCATGTCTAAACTAGTCTGTCATACAGGAAGGTAACGGATTGGATGTAATGGATTTGAGGACAATCGCTCTCTGATGTGTTTTTTTGGCTCTGATTACAGTTAGTACAAACAGAATCGCAAAAATGACCATACCGGTTATTGCGTATTTATTAGGTAAATTAAAAAATTGTCTCTCAGTACAGACATTTTTCATGTCTTCGTACTTTAAGAAAAGGATGTTTTCATCGTCTCTATGCTGTCACCACGTTAAGACGTGATCAAACCAACTTCCATTCCAGACTGTTAACACGCCAGAAGTAATGAAAGGAATATTAGGGACCTTTAATATCAGGGTCACTCATTTTAAAATATTGTTACATGCACTGTCTTGAAAATTGAATAAAACGAAGTCAGTTATATTTTCAGAGTTTTAAATCAAGTTTAATCTTATTCATAAAAACAACATGGATACATGGCCTTGTTTGTTTTCAGAAACAAGAAATATTTGAGTCACATTCTTATTCTTAGGATGTCAACGTTGAACAGAAGATTCGAAAAAAAAATCATATTTTGCATTAGAATAGGGTAACAATGACGAGAAGAGAAATGTGTCCGGGCCTTTTAGGAGTAGGCATCCAAGTACATGAAAGATGATACTTCACATGTTTACATAGAATAAAACACTTTGACCGCTTTGAGGAGCTGGTCGACAGCGCGTATATGCATCAGTAGTATTGTTTATCAACACAAAACACAAAACGTGGTATGTAAAGTTCTTTGCCATACCGTTGTTAACTACATATGATAATGGTAGTTACTTTTTAAAGGTCATATAGGGATTTTCTCACCTTTGTCATTCACGAAGAGCTGATAAAAGTCATTCCAAGATCCCTTGTAGTCCAGTGGAGGAAACCCGAGACTACAGTGATGAAAGTATGACACACCAGTATCCTTTGGTTTCCTCGCAACATAAACGATCTATTCGGGAGTTGATTAAAAAAAATTAAAGGTGATTTTGTTCAACCCTACCCACTGATCATAATAATCGCTTATTCATCATAACATCTCGACAATTGTACAGATCAAGGAAATAGAAAAGTCTTGAAACAGTACACAAGCAGGCTGATAATGTTGAATAATAGAGAGAGGGAGTGATAAAGAGGGACCTACTCGCTGCCTTCCTTTCTATTGAATTAACTACGTTCGCACTCAATTACTTGAGAGAGAGAGAGAGAGAGAGAGAGAGAGAGAGAGAGAGAGAGAGAGAGAGAGAGAGAGAGAGAGAGAGAGGGGGAACGGACATCGATGCAGTCAGCAAACAAGGCAGTTTGCGTTTTCATGATGTTGGAAAATATTTAGACCGCTTGTGATTTAGCATGAAGTTTGATTTAAATGTACTGATTTTGTGTAGGAAACTTCAGGGTAACAAATAATCGAGCAGACCTTGCATTTCTTCTCGATGGCTTGACTTGGGAAAACCTTGTATGGCAAGTGACACTTTAACAGTCTTGGTGAAGGAATTTTCTCCATCTGCTTGAGTCCGATTGCAGCCTCCAAACCAGTCTTTTCCATCGTCAGTAGCATCTTAATCGAACGTAGCTGTATGATAAACTTTGGCAATATAGGCTTGAGAAATTTTAGGAGCTGCATCATGTATCGCATCCTAAAATAATGGGAAAGCACTCTTCGTGATTAACACTGAAAGTTAAACTGACAATTGTTGACAGCGTGATGGAAGAGACTCCAAACTTAAGCTTAAGCAACAACACGATAAGTTCACCGAAGCCCTTCAAAGAGTAAGTTTGCGGATATTTTTTAGTCGGACAAATATTTAGCATTCGATGTTTTATTCAGTACAGCAGAAAATACTTTTATATGACCATGCTAGTTTTGGAGCTAGCAGTGTTTCGATGAATTGGTTTATTTCTCAGCATCAGGCTGTACGTTATCGTTCTTTTAATGTTTAAGGTACCGCGATTCTACGATATGATGTTTATTACGTGCCTAGATGCGAGTGCAAATCGGTGCATTGATTTGAAAAGGGACATCCGGGGAGTTAGCGTGCCTTGTGAACGATATACGGACCGGTTTTCATAGTTACCAGTTCGGTGAAGCCCTTCGACGTCAAGGTAGACACTTAGCACTAGATGTAAAATATCCATGCGCGCACTGCTAATTTGACTTTCTTCAAAATCTGTTTGATGCGGGTTCGATAATGGTAAAATTGTTTAAATGTCCTACATGTAACTAAATGTCATATAGCGTTAACTGTGAAGAAGCGTGTAATAAAAATATTATTGCCTGACAGTGAGTACATGGATTTATATGCCTTCGCAGCAGGAGACATTAGCCCGACGCCAGGAGGACAAATTGCCACCTGCTCTCGGGCACATAAACCATGTGTTCAAGCAATATAGTATTTACCAGAAGGGAAGTTTGAAATTGCTCTCTATCATTGGGGTTCTCGCTAATTGAGCTACGGAGGAGTTGATATTCGTGTTTCCTCCATTCATAACCAAGGATACCATCTCTATCGTCCATGTAGTTCCTGCAATTGCAGAAAATAAATGAGTTACATGTAGTTTATTGAAGCACGGTCTCCTTAAAGAGGCACTCCCACTTGGTAACATTTTTAAAACACATTTTTTTAATGCCAACAGTCGATATTTGACGTGGCGACTGCGCGCGGGTCGCGAGATATCGATAAAAACATGTCATTTCCCGAGCGTATTTTTCACATCCCGAAGCTTTACGATCGTTTCTGATTTTGACCCGAAATCCCCCGAAGGTTTGTTGTTGTGATGATTGACGATATTCTAGGGAGTCTACAATAAGTTCGAACGACGCAATTAATTTACTTCCCACTGCAAAGACTTTATATACAGCAATATGCCATTACCACAGGTAAGTTTTGTAAAACTTCTCCTTAGTTTTTGTCGTTTTCATTATTCTAAATCAGTTGTACTATATATTTAACCAATACCACATAAACATCAGTTTTTACGTGTCAAATATTAGCCGCCTCCGATGACTACATTTTGTCGTCTGCCACACAGTACGCTGCGTGCGTGGTATGCGTCTATGCATACCACTCGGCGGCCGCTATGTATCAATCGTACGTAACTGTGCTAGTCACCTATGCGAATTCTGGTAGAATCAAACTTTGTTTTCCGTTTTTTCTCAGAGTCAGTAAGACTAGGCTTTCCCCCAAGGGGCATGACCGATCACCGACGCGAGTGGTACTGTGGCATACAGCAGCGTTAGCGTAGACTCGTACTCCATAGCTTGGTTGACAATGGCCCCAGTGCCGAACGTTCGATGTTCGGAAGCTGAATTTAGGTGGGCCACCGGAATTCAAACTTTTACTTTTTTGAGGACATGTTTTTATCGATATCTCGTGATCCGGGCGCAGTCGCCACGTCAAATATCGACCGTTGGCATTAAAAAAATGTGCTTTAAAAGTGTTACCAAGTGGGAGTGCCACTTTAAGGTATTATTGGCCTTGAAAGTGGAAGACTTAAACCTTTGCTCAAACTTTCCTTAAGGAATCTTTCAACATTTCTCTTTCAAAATCTGTTATAAAAATCGAGTGTCGCAGTGCAATTTTTTGTACGAGACAAACAAATTACCCACGATATACCTATATTTCAAATTCAAAATAGTCGCTATCCCTGTAATAAATCTATGGAGGAATGTAATTTTAGATTAAAAAAAAAAACAAAAACAAAAAGAAGGCGAAAGTTTTCTTCCTCCCACAGGTGATTGATCAGAAAAAAATCGTGAAAGTCAGAGAGTCCGAATATCTGTTCCCAAGGTGCATTCTATCTTACTGGAAAGCAGATTATCAGAAACACTTTTACCCCGAAAAGAAATGCTATTATCTATAGGTGTTGCTTACGTTTGAAACATGGCCTTAGAGCGTTCACGGCTTAAAGTAAACTTTTTTTCTAGGTAGTCAAAGAGGATAAGTATTTCCGTAAATATTCGTCCGAAGTAGATGTCCGGCAGTCCGTTTCTTTTTCCAAAAACACATGACTTAGTTTAAATTACGTGTTTATTATTTCTGACCACTGACAAAGAATTGAATATCATTTGCATTAATTAACATGCAGTCAACCAAGCAACACATTTACAGTGCGAAATGGCACTTTCAAGCAGAAATGTACACAATCATGTCACAAAGTACTTCCTCTCTCATACAACTTAATCAAACCTCGTCAAACAGTAGGCTAATCAAAAGTTTTCTCGAGGGTCTATGATCAAACAGAGCAAAAAATTTAGAAATTGATGTGTACAATGGTGCGGTCTGGTGCAATCTGAGAGGTATTTTCTAGTTTGTGTTTTACGAGTTAAAAAAATCAGGACACCCCAAGGGGGAGAGTGCGCGAGAGAGGGTGTCCTCCCTTTCGCATTGAAAAATTTTGAGAAACTGATGTGTGCAATGGTGCAATCTGAGAGGTGTTTGAATTTATTTCGCACCAAAAATTTGAGTACCCCCTTCTTCCTCTCCACATTTTAAGCAACCACCCTTGAAGTTTTCAATTCAATTTTTTGAGCCCCCCTAACATTCGTCCGACCACCCAGGTCTTATATAATGGCGGCTCCCTTAGTCACCACTGGTACATCGTATAGCGGCAAGAAGACTCATCAACGAAAATAATTACCTAAGTTTCCTAGTTGTGTATTTTATAAGACTCGTACGCCTTCTACCTGTAACTCTATCTACTCTTCTGCAAAAAAGGACAGCCTTATACCTTTGATTTGAGTTGATTTGATTTGAATTAATTTGATTAGCACTTTAAAAACATACAATAAAAACAGGTAAGGCAACAAATACGAAAGTGCTGGGATTGCAGACAAGACCTAGCTGCCGATATAAACCTGCTTTGTTATGTAGAGAATCACCACTTTTGACACGTGCTGATGAAGAAGGTGGAAATCTTTGATATCTCATTTCAGTGGCCAGTGGCCAGACAAAAAATTGCAAAAGTAACTGCAAAAATACAAAATTGAAGATTTTATCATAATTTGAAAATATCATATTAGGATCATTTCTAAGAGCATATTACCAAAAGCTATCAGACAAGTAGTTTTTTTAAGAATCACATTTTGACCAAAAAATGGTAATATCACATTTAGTTCATCTGTAGGAACCTGTATACTAAATATCAAGGGTATCAGACCAGTAGTTTTTAAGAAACACATTTTTTGACCAAACACGGCAAAAATTGCCCCTAAAATACAAGATTGCAGATTTCATCATTATTTCAATACATAATAAATGAGATAAACCGTAGGAACCGGTGTACTAAATATCAAAGCTAATAACCAAGCAGTTTTTGAGAACACATTTTTTGACCAAAGTGGCAAAAGTTGCCCCCAAAAATTCAAAATTGCAGATTCATCATAATTCAGCGTATCACATTTAGTTCATCTGTAGAAACCTTTATACAAAATATCAAAGCTATAAGACTAGTTCTTTTTGAGAAACACGTTTTTGACCAAAAATGGTAAAAATTCTCCTAAAATTACAAAATTTTAGATTTCACAATAATTTGAATATATCACATTTTTTTCATACTCATGAACCTGTATAGCAAATATCAAAGCTGTCAAACAATCGGTTTTGGTGAAAAAAATTTTTTGACAAAAAATAAAAAAAAATTGCCATAAAATACAAATTTGCATATTTCTGTACAATTTGAAGAAATCCAAAATAGATCATGCCTAGGGAATTATGTACCAATTATCAAAGCTATCTGACCTGTAGTTTTGAAGAAGTAGATGTTTAAAGATTTTTGACCAAAATGACAAAAATTGCCTTAAAAATACAAATATGTAAATTCCACCACGATTAGAATAAATCTAACTCAAGTCACCCTAAATAAACTGCATATCAAATTCCAAAGCAATCGCATTTGCGGTGTCAGAAAAGATTTTTTAAAACCAAAATCAGGAAAAAGGCCCCCACCAATACAAATATGCAAGTTTCACCACGATTTGAACAAACTTAAGTGAAGCCAAGTGAACTGCATATCGAATTTCAAAGCAATCGGTCTTGCGGTTTCTGAGGAAAAGGCAAAAGTTGACAGACGACGGACGACGACGGAAATCAGCCTGTTTGATAAGCTTCGCGTTGCTGAAAGCGAGCTAAATAGTTTTAAACGTAATCCATGTGTGGGCCCAATGTGACTTAACGGGGTTATGATGGTATTACCGATCACTTGGTAACTTGTCGGGGCCGGCAGGGCTGGTATTCCGATGTTGAAGGGGTGTAAGGAAGACAGGAGACAGGGAGTTCAATAAATCTAAAATGCCATTTTGTTCCACTACATACTACACAACACATTACGGGAAGGCTCCATTAACTTAGGAATACCCTACTTCCCTAGAGGATCAATTTCACAGACCTGCCTTTCCTACAATGGCACTACAATGGCACCAGCTGGATTAGATAAACATAACGATGGAACATTCACACCTTGGGGATTAAAAGTCTTCTGTTTGTCACCCGAGTTGCTCAGGCAAGGACTCGGGTTTCAGGTACCATGCAAGTTAATGCAGTCGTCCCCTAATGAGTATATAGACTAATGACTGGCTGAAGATTTGCTGAAGGCGACCTGAAAACGTTAAAGATTCTGGTCAAGAATCATGTTGACGTTTACATTTGTCTACTGCAACGACCTTTTGTGTAAGAGTGAGTAGACATACTTTGGAGCGGCTGTTCAACAATCTTTACAATAATGCCAAGACGTAACGTTTCGCAGCTGAAAGCAAGCATCTTAAACTACCAAATTTTTATACACTGGGTTGTTCATTCTTTGGTGGTCGGCGCGAATCCTATAATAAAAGATGTCGAATTGTACGATCAGGTGCAGATGGGGCCAAACCACTGCGTATTCCAGTTTCATCGACACCAGAGTTCGCTGACCTTTGTCCCCATTTGTGGCTGTCGGAGGTCACCCCGGGGCTCCTACAAAACGTTGCAAACAATGGGGTACGGGTTTCCACTAAAGCCATGCTGACACCATCATGCACAACAACATATTTTACGGCGGTATTAGTATGTGGTGCGCCTGATTCGGTACCCAGGTGTGCTTATACTGGACGAATAGTCACAAATCTGAGATACGTGGATGTGTAGCTGCATGTGTTCGCCGGGACAGAACATAAACAGCATAAAACATATATATTAAGTGTAAGTTGGTTAGCTTACCCGACTTAGGATAGCCAGCAACGAAGACATCGTCCTCTCGGCAGTTGACAATGTCCGGCCTCTCCATCACACTTCTGTTGTAGTCCTTAGCGTATATGACCCCATCGTGTTCGAAAGTACCGGCAAGAAACCGGTCGTTCTCGTTCATTTTGTTTCTTGGCTAAGCCTAGCGGAATATTGCAGTGGTCGAGATTCTATTAAGTTGCTTTAATATCAAACACTCTTTGTAGTGTCCCTACTGAAACCTATGACCTATGACGTATGTTACTTCAATTCAAGGCCCTATCAGTGACAGGTTTTCGAACAAGTACATTCTTGTACCCGGTCTGTTAGAACGTCCCTCATTTGGTTCCTGATTTATGCCAGGCTTAAAAGCAGGATGCGTAATTGATGACGAAAAAAAGTTCAGTTGATTTCATTGATCGACAGCTGAAGAGCTATTTAAGAGTTCTGTTTGAATATTATAGGAAACAAGTAATGAGGTAATAACTTTTCGATGCATCGTTATGGCGTATCATGTTATCGAAGGGCGACTCGTTTTAAAAGCTTATAAATTTCGAATAGTATACAAATACAACATCTACTTCAAAATTAAAGGTGATAATTTGCATAGCTTGTAATAAATGCCCTTTACAATCGATCGTTGAGTGACATACGTGACTTATCGCACTTTCGAATATGGTAACGGTATGTTGATATTGCACAGAGAAACAAGCAAACTAACAAAGAAACAAAAAAATAAACAAGCAAAAAAATAAAGAAAATAATGAATGATTGGATAAATAAATCGCTAATAGAGAAGATGGAACGCTCTAACATACTATGATTCGTTGGCATTTCTCTATGACAACCAGACAGCACATGAAAACTTCCTGTCAACACTATTAATCTACGATGAACACGATTGGAACTAATTTGGGATAATTGGATTTTCATATTTTGCAAATTTCTCAAAAGTGTTAGCTGAATGTTACAATATCGCAAATTGATCATAAAAACAAGTGTTTAATATAAAAAGAAAAGCAGGTGAGATAAAATTTGTAGATTAAACGACATTACTTCACCATCCAATTATCCCACATTAGTTCCAATAATGTTGATGAAAGTCGTCTTGCAACCTGAGACAAATCTGGAAAATCACAATGATAGGTTGTTCCACCTTAAAGACGCAATCACTACAGAGTCATTGAAATGAAACTGCCCGCTTAAATGTATAACATCGATTAAAATATGTAAATTTGTGGCAAATTATGTTTTCAAGTGTTGAGAGGGACAAAAACCATTTTACTTACCTTGTGGCAATAAGATTAGTTTAACCCGCATACTAAACTCTCAAATGCCAAACGCAAAGTTTCACTTGCATCAGTTCGCTTCAAAGCATTTGAATCAGGGCCTCCCGCATGTTGGTCAAGTCCTCCTATACGGCCATTTCTGCTGTGTGATGGCTGAAAACAAAACAATCACAGCCTCCTGTTGATCACGTATGTGGCCTTCTTGTACCCCGATTTGAAGTTTTGCGTAAACCCGGCTCAGAATACGGGCACGCCGCCTTTAGGCTTGACAAGCCAGACGACTGTCACCACTGGTCTGAAATGATTACTCATATTTTTTGAAATTTTTATCCCCATAGAATGTAGCTTACTGATGTGTCTTAACAAAAGTGATCGAAGACTGTGCTGGGAATATTTTTTCTAGTGACAAAATTACATCGTAATTCTGATTTTTCATCCGTTAATTGAAATTAGATTAATGTTAAAGGTGGCATCACATCGGAAGTCACCATGGTATACATACACGTAAAAAAGTCTCTAATAGACTGACCATATCTAAGGTAATCCTTAATGCCATTGTGTACGAAGAACATAAATTCAATGCAAGATGTTTTACAAAATCATGTACGATTCATAGTATATTTTTGTACTGTCATAAGAATAGCCACATCTGTCGCGCAAAGCCAATAACCTGTATTTACCACATAATATAAATAGGTACAAGTATATCAATAAGGTAGATGTTTAAAGTTACATATCCGGAATATTGTTTACAGGATATCGTTTTGGTATGAATTATACTTGAAATAATTGTGCATTCATATTTCGGAAAGGTAACAAAGTTTTGGTTTTTTATCAAACTATATGACTGATTTCTCACCAGAAGCTATAACTCTACAGTATGTGATGAAAAGTCTATAAATTCACATACTATCGCAAGGACACAATTCGTCTGTTCGAAGCAGTAGAGATACGTGACTCTCTAGATGTTTGTAACCTACATGTGGAATAAACTCATTGAACTAAACAGCTTCAGCAATATTATTACCCTATCCTTAGGCTACCCCATCCGTTTTCTTCCCAATGCGTAATGAGTCTGTACAGCGACACTGGGTTACACTTCATATCAAAAGCTATGACAGAGGGTACAACATATCTTCAAAATATATGTTGCACCATTCTCTTCAGAATTCCATTTGACACGCCAATCAATTTGCCTGGTCAGCGATACCCACTGTTCAGGTGTCAACAATAATATTTCTCACAATACACATACAGGATATATTGACAAAACGACAGACATTTGTTGCTATCTTAGCCACATTAGACTTAGTTTAGACGCAGTTTCTATATACACAAGCACACAACACGATGACACCATGCGGGCAGTCGGCAAAACGTTAAACAGCGAAACGCAAACAAACAATGAACACACGAATATTCATAAGCCACCAACAGAATACCTGTTAGAATACCTCTTCACGGCAGTCCCAGTACAAGCATTTGATCAGGTCGTGAGGTAAAACAGTACACTGTAGAAGCACTTAGTAACAGGAATGTGTCTGCCTTTACGAGAAAACTGTCAAACAAAGGCAAATTGACTCAATTTTATATTAATCTTTTGTGTGTTTTTTAATCGCCCGCCTTCCTTTCGGAATTTTCAGTAGACGCAAAACAATGAATTTACTTATTTTAGCCTTCGTTTTTTTAAATTAAAAAACACCTATTTAATGCAATTTGCTTGAAGAACATTATTTTTATTGGTATCAAACAGTACAAAGGTGAATAGAATTCAGATGTTTCTGTCAGATAAGCTACTTTGATGATTTTATTCATAAACGGTAGATTGTATTTCTGAATTCAAATATCATGATAAAGTTGTCTATTGTGTTTTTGAACTGTACAGGTGGATGTGTTTGATAGTACAAGTGAAAGCTTCAGTGTTATTTTGTCTGTACATTCTGAAGAACATTTTTGCAATGCGATGGCCTTACTTTTTTCGGCGTTTCCAAACATTGAATCTTTTTCATCCTAACGCGAAAAGTGGTGACCCCACTCCCTGATGCATGTAGGAAATAAAGTGTTCACTTTAGCCTTTGCCCAAAATGGTGACCTAACCCGAACACATCAGCCAGCAGACTTTACTTGTAATTTTAGGAAGTTGTTTCATCGATTGAAATTCAAGGTCACGAAATCCGCTATTCCAAAGAAACTCGCGTGCTTTTCTGCTTATTGTGATTGTCAAAGCGCTCCAGTTGTATGTACCCGGACCTGCGATAGATTTGCTCAGCGAACTTTGAACCCATTCGAGCTGTAGTCAGTGTATAAGCAGTGCGTCATGACGTCATTCGTAGGTCGACCCCAGAAAGTCAGAAACAACATGGCGGCCAAGGAGTCAACACTTATGGCAGAAATCGACGAGAATTTCCTACTATGTAGCATCTGTTCTGAGCGATACAAGAATGCCAAAATTCTACCGTGTCTTCACAGCTTCTGTGAGCCTTGTCTCGGTAAGTTAGCTGAGGAGAGTGGCAACATTACCTGTCCAGTGTGCCGTAGAGTGCATGAACCCGCTGATAGCGTGGCAGATATTGAAGACAATGTCTTCCTGAATGAATTACTCGAACTATTTACCGAACAAGACAGTGAAGACAAGTCGAAGTCGAAAACATGCGATATGTGTGAACAAGGCGAGGTGACAAAACACTGTGTCGAATGTACCTTTGATATTTGTGATAACTGTGCTCGAGGACATTCTAAAGTTCGGTCGACAAAATCACATCGCCTTGTGTCTGTTGACGAGTATCGTACAGTAAAGTCAGCTGACCCAGCCTCGGTTCAGCCCCCTGTCTACTGCAGCATTCATTCGGAGTACCCGGTGGAGTTCTACTGCGACACCTGCGACACGGCAATTTGTCTGAAGTGCACTGCATTAGACCATTCGAAACCTGAACACCAGTATCGATGTGTCCAAGTCGCAGCAAAGGATTTCGCCAAAAACTTGTCCGCCGTTATGGACAAAATGAAAGTGAAAGAAACCGAAGCAAACGACAGTAAAATTTCTGTACAGCGGGTGCTGGAATGCCTAGACAAGGTTTACCTGAGAGTGGAGGAAAGCGTGAGAGAACACATCCGTAAAACCATTGAAGAAATAACTCGTCTGATACAAGAAAAGGGAGATGAACTCCTGACAGAGGTCAAAGGTGAATATGATAAAAGAAGGGTCAACCTGACCGCACAATTGAAAGAACTGGATATTGCTGAGAATGATCTCACAAGTACTCGTGAATATGTTGAGAAGCTGATGCATTATGGGAGCGCTTCACAACTAATGTCTGCAAAGAAGGGAGTTGATCATCAAACAGAAGTATTGCTGAAAGTACAGACACAGGTAGAGCCAGTGGAAGACGACTACATGGACTTTCAACCATGTGACGACTTCTGCAGGGACAAGTGTCTTGGGACAATAGCACTTCTTCCACAAGGTACAAGTTGGACCTTGCCAACCAGTCTGTACGGGTTGGTGAAGAAATCACGGCCATGGTCCGAAGCATGAATGAATCGACCCTTCAGGAAAAGGTGTCACGAAGTGTCAAGTTGAAGCAGAGATAAAGACACCTGACGGTGACAAACACAAAGTAGAAGTCAAGGACAGTGGGAATGGAACAATGACTTTGAAAACACGTGTAGAGGTAGAGGGGGAACATGAGTTGTCAGTGACAGTATGTAAGATACCAGTAGAAGGATCACCGGTTAACATTAAGGTTTTGCTAAGAAAGGGTTGGTGTGTAAGTTTGGGGAGAAAGGCTCAAGGATTGGTCAGTTTAATAACATATGGGGTTTGACAATGATGAGGAATGGTAACATGTTGGTGTGTGAATATAATAATCAAAGATTACAAAGTTTGACTGTAAATGGAATATATCGGAAGGTGTTCAAGTTTGTTAATATCAATAATTTCAAACCCTATGATGCAGCTGTATCAGGGAATGGTAATGTCTTTACTACAGATAATGGAAATAAGCAGGTAATTGTCTGTGATGATAATGGTGAACTAATCCGGTGTTTTGGAAAGGGTAAGATTCGGTGCCCTGTCGGTATCGCTATCAATCCTGTAAATGGAAGGGTTTATGTTGTAGACTATAATGGTTACTGTATTCACATTTACGATCAAGACGGCAATCATATCAAATCATTCGGTTGTAACGGAAGTCAGGAGGGTCAGTTTCGTAATCCCTGCTTTGTCTGTATTGACACCATCGGCAATGTCTATGTATCAGACAGTGAAAACAACAGAATCCAAGTGTTCAATGGTGATGGTCACTTCCTCTATACATTTGGCTCTCTTGGAAGTGGTGATGGTCAGATGAACTGGCCCCGGGAGTTGCTGTGGACAAACACGGCTTTGTGTATGTCGCAGATTACAACAATAACAGAATTATGAAGTTCTCATCACGCGGTAATTTCGTCTGTCGTGTTGATGATCCAAGTGAAGAGCTGCGTAAACCTACTGGTCTCTGTGTCACCGATGACGACAAGGTTGTAGTATGTGATAACGGAAACAGCTGCATCAAGGTTTTCGCACAATAACCTGATCACCGAGTCTCATGATGACGTCATTTGAAAGTCAAATCATACACAAGAACTGAACATCACTGCAATATATTATTGTGGAATTTTAACAAGTTGTAGCGTCTATGTTTATCTGTATCTTGAAGTTTGATTTTGATATAAGTGCAAGACTTTGGTACTCTAGTGCATTCGAATATTATAAAAGCTTATCATAGGACTTTACTAAATGACGACAAGACAGAGGTTATCCATTTCTCATCAAGACTCAAGTCGGACGTGTCGGTGATGGCCAATCTCAGGATTGGCGACTTTGACATCACACCCTCCACCTCTGTGCGGAATCTTGGTGTAAGGCTGAACAGTGACGGCTTTATGTCTGACCAAATCAACCAAATATGCAGGAACGGATATTATTCTCTCTACCGTATCAGCAAGATCCGCAGATTACTTGACAGAAGTACCACCGAGACATTGATCCATGCCTTCGTCACATCCCAATTGGACTACTGCAATAGTCTCTTATACGGAGTATCAAAAGAACAGCTTTCTCGATTGCAGTCAGTTCAAAATGCTGCTGCACGTCTCGTCACACAATCACGCAAATTTGACCATATTACACCCGTGTTGATCGACCTGCATTGGCTTCCAATCGAAGCTCGAATAAGATTCAAGGTTCTGTTAATTACTTATAAAATTATTAATGGTATTGCACCCATGTACTTGAGCGACTTAATTGAGTTGTATGTTCCGGCAAGAAATCTCCGGTCCATGGAAAAGCTACGTTTAGTCCCGCCTAAAGGGAAGTATAATAAGTCCTATGGCCATAGGGCCTTTTCTGTTCATGCTCCTTTCCTTTGGAATTCATTGCCATCAGAGATTCGCTCTGCAAAAAATGTTGAATGTTTTAAATGTGCTTTGAAGACTTACCTTTTTACTGAGTTTTATCATCTGTGATTTTAGCCATTTTGCTCATTTTACGCTGTTTTTACTTCCGTTCTTAATTTCTTTGCGATATTTGTGACTTTTTATTTTAAAAACTACCTTTGCTCTCATTTTAGTCATGTATTTTTTTTCAGTCATGTACAGCGCACTGAGACGTATGTGTAGTGCGCTTTAAAGAAGTTTTTAATATAATAATAATAATAATAATAATAATAATAGGACTTATCAGTCTCTACGTTAAAAGGAAGTGGTCGTCGGAACTGGCATGTGCAACTTTCTTGTTTACAGACATGTATTTCATGCACTATATATAGATACATCGTGTCAAAATAACTGCAACATTTAAATTATATGATGTACATTATGGAAAACACGTTTTAACTGTCATCAATCGCCAACGTAGCTTGGATACAGAGTTTACATCGGTCGTAGGGGTCCCCAGCGACCTTTGAGCGCCGTTCCGACAACCACTACCCTTTAATTGATATCTGAAGTTTCATTCATCCATGTAGTGTTTTGATTTCTTGGTACCTAGCAAAGCTTTCTTTTTTAAAATAAATATCACAGTAAACCATCTTCTATGTATAATAATGCATGTGTTTATAGAGTGCACCGAATGTTCAAGTCTTTATCTTATTATTGCGATCACAATCACCGCATGTAATGAGCTATGTTCTTTGTGCTTCTCCCGACGGCGGATATTTATTTTTTTATCAATTTTATATTGTAAGGATACTCTTGAATTAGAGTAAACAGGCTCACATTTTACAGCTAACTACAGGAAAGTATTTCACGGCCAATGTCAGCTGAATCTATCAGTTGTACCCTAATTCCAAATATCACCTGTGATTTGATCGAGTCCCACATACCCATTCCAGTGATTAAAACAAGTAAGAGAGCTTTGAGAAACCCTCACAGGTGTGTAGACTTAATACTCTCGATGCGAAGTGTAAGTAGTTTTGCCCTATTCTTCTAAGTAAGTTCACAACATGTACACAATCTCTGCTCTTCTTTTAATTCGTGTGATGGCGCTCTGCATGGCCTGATCGTAATAGCTGTATGCAAAATTATGTCCACCATTTATTGGAAACGACTATCGCCTTCATTTCACCTCTCGTGCATTATATATGCGCTTGGTTCAAGTCGATGATTGACATACTATAAGCAGCAGCGTCGCGTAACGTCATTAAGAATGTACATGTTTGAGAGGATGTTCGCCATGTAGCACTAAAAATCATCTGAGCATGGACAGCTCTACACCATTATATTACTTGCACAAAATAATTCAAATGTAGGCCAAAAGATGTAAAAATTTCAGTGTCCATAATCCTGTCCCTGGGGAATATTTTACTGCAAAGAAAGTGCATAAGGTAGATGTGCCTCGCGGACAGCCAGGCTCTTAAAGTTTTCTAAAACAACTCTGATCTTACGCTTGCGAGGGCTCATTTTGAAGCTTCTGAAGAAAGCAAAGTTTCCACCATCTCAATTTCGTGAAAATTGAAACTTCAATTTTCCCAAAAATTAAATTGGAATGTGGCAATGCGGATTCCGAATAAAATGGATTCCGAATATCAATTAATTTAGGTAATCCATTTCTTTAGCACCAGAATTTGCACAGCGTCCCCTGACTTTTGCTTGAGAAGAAGTTTGGCAAACGTTTTTCTTTTAATTAATTTCAAGATGCACACTACTCTAAGAGAAACCTTCGGTGAAAATATAATCTCAAAAAGTTGAGCCAAGAACTTAAAATAGAAGCAAGAACCATAATACAAGGTCAAACTCGTGGATCTGATTTAAAATATGAGTCACTTGCGAGCAAGACATCCGCTAGCCAAGAAAGAGTTGAACTCAAGTTCAACGATGTCACGTGTTTGCAAATACCGTACGTGGGATTATGGAGGTAGAACCGCTACACCTCCATGATCATGATCGTGTGGGTCACTGCTAAAAAGAGTTCATACGCTAAAAAGAAACTCTTCCCAATCCAACTACCAGCGGAGTTACCAAAGATGATAATTGTAGTCGCGCCAGCGGCTTACTGACTACGCATGCGCATATTCATAATATACTATGCGAGTAACCGGAAGTGTACCCTACTTTCATGGGCGCCGCCATGTTTTTTTGAGTACTCGTAAATAAACAAATACGAAACGTGCAAATTATTATATAACATGCCATTTATAAAATATATCTCTTTTATTAGCCATTAAGTGTTATTATCCACCTTGTCGCTGGTACAAAATATCGTTAATATCACGCATAAAAAATAGAAATAGGGAGAAAACTGTCGTGCATATGAACGGGGGGGGGGGCATACGCAAAGAATGCTGGGATTGAATTTTAGAAAAGCGCCCCCTGTGTCAATAACAAGATTAAAAAATTGCCAGTTTTCAGACGGAACGCTATAGTTTTCAGCTTGCAAGTGGAAGTTGGGCAGTGCGGTTACCATTGCAATGATAATTATTGCATAATACGTCCCTTGTTTACGCAATTGGCTGTTATCATAGTAAAAATTGCCAATTTTGTCCAACATTTTTACACATTAGGCCTACCTGCACTGCTGCAGGGTTTGACGTCGTATACGTACGTGAACTGCTTTTATCAGAGGGAAACTGGGCATAGTTGTCATATGAAGCAACAATTATTTATATTTTATCATGAATCAATAAAAATAACATTGCCAATCTTAACCCTGGGCGCGACACCAAGGGCTGAGCCCTATATAATATCAACTCTGGTAATGGCGATTAACAGCGTCGCAGATACAATGAGTCATTTTACTGTAACAATACGTCACTTTGTCAACCGACTAATGTTAGTAAATAAAGCTACGGGGCATGCGCGTTCGTTTTGAGATGAGTGTACAGTTTACACCTATCCATTCCAGAGATTGAAACAGGTGAGAGAACTTTAATATTTTACACTTCTTGATTTTTATGTTACGTCAATTTATCTACCGACCGTACACTGGTTTTAGTAACATCTAACTCTTTGAACTTTTTGTCATAATATTGCATCGTAAATTAATTTGTTTCTCTTTTGTTGATGGAGACTTGGCTAAGCCACGTTAAATTGGGGCGAAAGATTCTTTTTGGTTTCTGTAGTATTTCTGTGAAATCGCACACAATTGTTAAAGCAAAAGATGTCTGATTTTCGATCACCCAGCGGACAGATTCATGCTTACTGCCGATGACTGGAAATGATTACAATTGCTGCCAATTTATCTTCTTACTGTTCAAAACGGTTGGCAAATCGCCGCGCTTAACATTGCCCTCGCCGATATTTCAAGGCAATTTTACTAGTAAACTTGAAATTATCGACAAACATTTATCATAATGCTGACTATTTAAGATGGAAAAGACAATCCTGATAGGGTCTATTCTCATGGGTAAAACGTAATAACTTGAGCTGCGGACAAATTTCGAACATTTTCGAATCATATGGTCCGCTCTCGGACGGAAGAGAGGAAACCCACGGTAGCTGTCAGTGAACCAATTACCCACTTTTGTTCAATGGAACCGTGTTGCCAGCTTCAATACTATCAGCTAATGAGCGATCACAAGGTACTGGTAGGCATGTAATCGAAGTGTAGTTTGCTCACTGTCTGGTTCTAAGCTGAATTAACGCGACTCATGAAATCTCCCACGATTTCTGTCCGAATTTCACAGTCTCTTTTCTGTCGAAATTTCACACTAGGTCAGAAATTACAAGATACTGCATCTATCTGAACACCGTCCCTCGTCCCACCGGACCGGTGGGTGGAGGGACGGTGATCTGAAGAATATCAACATGATCGGCAGCACGACCTCTGACGAGAAGATAAAATTAAAGGGAAACCTAAGTCTAGATAATTTCATCATATATCCCTTCTGAGAGAGCCCTTGAATAAAATGCAGCTAAAATTTGCAACATAATTGCACGCGCTGGCGACTACGGCGCGACGAAAGAGAAGTTGAAGTAGACGACATTTTAGTTTATGAAAAAGAGCTCGGAACTCCATGGGCGCGAAAGGGCTCATGGGAGGAGCGTGCGTGACGTCATCGGCGATACAGGCGGCAACAACATTATAATGGTCACTGTGTTCTTTATTTCTTTTCCCGATATTTATGTAGTTTCTTCCTTTTTTTTCTTGTATTTTCAGTGTGATTTCTGAGACAATCTCTTTTTGACTTGTTGTAACCCTCTTCTCCCTGCCATAGGATGATGTCTGTTAATAAAGTATATATATAGGGGTTGTTCATTTTTGGGTTGTGGTCGAGTTACACAGCTAATGAACGAGTAGATATGCCACATTTTTACTTTATCTTGTTTTTAAGGTTTGTAATTTGCCACAGTGGAATATCTACTTCTCAGTTGCACTTCTGAGCGGCTTTCACAAATCGTTCAGCTTATTTTTGTATTTTCTCAGCTGTTTAGCGACCGCGGTGTTATAGGACTTTCCCTGAGATGCAGGTATACATGTACTTCCTTGTCCTCATACTTTGCACAAAGGTGCTTCTAACAATATTTGCGACAAGTATTGCAGTTTGCTTGCACGGACAACATTGCATCACTGACATTTGTAATGTTTTGGACTCTCATTGCATGTGGTACTATAAACGTCATCGCTGCAGCGTAGACTGGGGATGAAACAGGCCTCCTAATTGGGTACAGGTATACGCCGGAGTGTACAAACTACAAGGCACAAACTCATTATTTTCCGTTAAATTAGGGGACGGGTGTCAAAGGTCAACCGTTTTTGTCAAATGCTACAACAACTTTTTATTTTGAAGAAGTCTCTTGGGGGTGAAAAGTTAATGTGTAATACCCCAGCGGTCACAAGTATACATTTTTGTTATTATTTTCGCTGTCAAATGTCTCAAAAGTAAGGCGGAAAAGGAGTCAAAAGCGTGGTATTTATCCTTCCCATGGTAGTGTACCCATGGAAGCGTCCGCATGTAATTAATATCACATCATCAGGCGATGTCGCATTGATCAAGGAGCTGCAGAGCGGGCCAATACTGCGTGTGCTATTTCATTGACATTAAATCATCTCCAAATTTCACACCAGGCGTATTTGCGTATTTGCACAATTATTGTTTATGGTATGGAAATACGCATAGCCTGGCGTGAACGTGAATGAATGAGTAGTGGAAAATGCCATACCAATCAGGATGATGGTTCCCTGCTTTGCGCTTTTCTCCAAGTAATGAGGAAATAACTTTTCGACACATCGTTATATCGTATCAAGTTTCTAAGGGCTAATGAACAGCTTTCATCAGTATGCCGGGCTGCCTCGTTCTGAAATCTTATGTCACATGATAAGGCCTCTGTCCCATGACAAGGCCTTGAAATCATACTATGTTAAACATATGTCATAGGTCGTGGGCTTCATAGGCCTATTACAAAGAATGTTATCAAAGAAACGTAATAGAATCTCGACCAATACCACATCCTCTTCAAAATTTAAATTGACAATTTGCATAGCTAGTAATAAATGCCCTATGCATCGACCGTTGAGTGACGTACGTGACTTATTGCAGAACTTTCGAATAATGTAACGGTATACATAGAAAAACAAACAAACAAACAAACAAACAAACAAACAAACAAACAAACAAATAAAACGACGAATTAACACTCTAACATCATGATTCGTTGGCATTTCTCTATGACAACCAGACAACACATGAAAACTTCCTGTCAACACTATTAATCTAGGATGATAGTCGTCTTGCAACCTAAGACACAAGCCTTGAAAATCATTATGAAAGGTTGTTCCACCTTGAAGACGTTATCAGTACAGAAACATTAAAAAGAAATTGATCGCTTGAAGTTATAACGTCGAATGAAAATATATCAGCGGCAAATTATGCTTCTGCCCTTCACCCGCATGCTGAACTCAAAAATGTACCTAGTACCTGACGCAAAGTTGCGCTTGTTTCAAAGCACTTGCATTGCCCCCCCCCCCCCCCCCCGCATGTTGGTCAAGTCCTCCTATATGCCTATTTCTGTTGTGTGATGGCGAAGACTTACACTATCATAGTCCCTTGTTGAGCACTGATTATAATATGCTTGGCTGGAATCCGGCAATCTGATTGGCTGGAGCCAGGGTTTATATTCTCAACAAGAAGACCTGCGCGCCGCGTAACATTTTTGAGCTCGCGCAAATTTCGAACGCCAACTTGAGAGCTCAACGCGCCATAATGTCGAACAAGTCTATGGCTTCAGATTGATTTTGTTTGTTAAATTTTAGTCTAGTGCAGCTTGACGAACCAACAAATGAAGAGTTTCTGTAAGGAGCGGAGGCTATGTAACAACAACATGATTTTTTAAAGTTTTTTGAGCGTTTTGTTTAGTAAAATTCTTCAAGTTCGATGTCTAATCGCGATATTGATGCGTTGCGTAACCGTATGAATTCAACTGTGCACGCGCGCGCGTTCTGAAACGTTCTTTTTTAGAGTTTGTATGAGGCTGCGCGCTCCTGAACTCTCGTTCCAACTTCGGCCCTAAATAACGAAATTGCCCACTTGTTTTTAACTTTAGCATATTATAATGAGGTTATAAACGGTGCGCTCGGGTATTTGGTTGCGGATATAAGACCTCTGGGGTGAAAATTAACATATTTGGGTGAAATAATCACCTCGCTGCGCTCGGTGATTATTTCCCGCCAAATATGCTAATTTTCACCCCAGAGGTCTTATATCCGCAACCAAATACCCTCGCTTGCCGTTTATAACCTCTAATTATAATATGCTTAGCTGGAATCCGGCAATCTGATTGGCTGGAGCCGGGGTTTATATTCTCAACAAGAAGACCTGCGCGCCGCGTAACATTTTTGAGCTCGCGCAAATTTCGAACGCCAACTTGAGAGTTCAACGCGCCGTAATGTCGAACAAGTCTATGGCTTCAGATTGTTTTTGATCGTTAAATTTTAGGCTAGTGCAGCTTGACGAACCAAAATATGAAGAGTTTCTGTAAGCAGCGGAGTCTGTGTAACAACACCACAATTTTTTAAAGTTTTATGAGCGTTTTTTTTAAAGAAAAAATTCTTCAAGTTCGATGTCTAATCGCGATATCGATGCGTTGCGTAACCGTAGTTTATGACTGCAACTGTGCACGCGCGCGCGTTCTGAAACGTTCTTTTTTAGAGTTTGTATGACGCTTGGCGCTCCTGAACTGTTGTGCCAACTTCGGCCCTAAAAATAACGAAATTGTCCACTTGTTTTTAACTTCAACATATTATAATGAGGTTATAAACGGTGCGCTCGGGTATTTGGTTGCGAATATAAGACCTCTGGGGTGAAAATTAGCATATTTGGGTGAAATAATCACCTCGCTTCGCACAGCAAGTGAGGCTACCCACAATTCCCCTTGATTTGTTCACTCAGACATTTTTTGCTAAAGGCTTTTTCAATTTTATCAGTTTCTTAACAATTTTTAACTTACAATTTAAGTTCAGGATTATTTGTCAAGACTATGTTCCAAAATTATTGATTATGTTTACAATTCAAGTGTAAATTGAATGAGAAGTCGATGTTTGGAGGTGCTAAAAATTGCACACTTGTCAAGATAAAGTTATCAGCAACTAAGATGGTCTCATCATACCACCTGTCAGACATGCAAATTTTCTTTGATACGAACATTAAAAAAAATCAATACCCTTTCTTTTGCCAACACAAATGCAACTTATTCCCTTAGTTTCCTTGCAAATATTGTGTATGGCTGTCAAAAATCTATGTCGACAAAATTACAAAATTGCTATCTCCTCCGCGGAAAAGGGGTTGATCTTCTCATTATTCACAGTGAGAAATCAGAAAATTATGATGATCAGAACTATGTTGCCCGAATTTCGAAATATGGACCGAGTTGTTCTGTGTACAGAAGAAATTTGCTTCAATTCAGTGAGTGATCTCCGTGTGTACAGATCATGGAGCATTGTGGGTAGCCTCACTTACTGTGCATTCGCTCGGTGATTATTTCCCGCCAAATATGCTAATTTTCAGCCCAGAGGTCTTATATCCGCAACCAAATACCCTCGCTTGCCGTTTATAACCTCTAAGTGTAGCCTTCTTCTACCCAGATTTTAAGTTTTGCGTAAACCCGGCTCAGAATACGGGCACGCCGCCTGGAGGCTGGGCCAGCCAGACGACTGTCACCACTGGTCAGAAATGATCCGTCATTTTTAAAAAAATTTATCCCTACAGAATGTACCTTTTATTAATGTGTCTTAACAACAGTGATCGAAGACTGTGCTTCGAATATTTTTCCAAGTCACAAATTACATCGTAATTCTGATTTTGCTCCGTCATTGCAAAGGTGGCATCACATTGAAAGTCACCATGGTAGAGGCCTACACGCATGTAAAACGATTCTCCAATAGACTGACCACATCCAAGGTAATCCTTAATGCCATTGTGTACGAAGAACATAAATTCAATGCAAGATGTTTTACAAAATCATGTACGATTCATAGTAAATTTTTGTACTGTCATAAGAATAACCACATCTGTCGTGAAAAAGCCAACAACCTATATTTACTACATATAGGTACAAGTATATTAAAAGATAGATGTTTAAAGTTACATATCCGGAAAATTGTTACAGGATATCGTTCGATTATGAATTTTACTTGAAATAATTGTGCATTCATATTTCGGAAATGTAATAAAGTTTCGCCTTTTTATTAAACATTATGTATGGCTGCTTTTTCATCCAAAGCTATAATTACACAGTATGTGATGAAAAGTATATAAATTCACGTGTTAACGCGAAGACACCATCGTCTGTTCGAAGCAGTAGAGGTGCGTGACTCTCTAGATGCCGGTAACACACAGGTGGAATAAACTCATAGAACTAAAAAGCTTGAGCAATATTATAACCCTATCCTTGGATAGACTGCATGACAGCTTTTTCCCATACAAATTTCTGCGAGAGCTTTTGCCAGCTTAATTAGTTGGTGGGTGTGTGTGTCAATATGTACGCACTGATAACAACGAATTTTAAATTTGACGCCTAAACTAAGCATGACCAGTGATTGGACAGAAACGCCGTTCCACTTATAACGGACACCCCCACTAAGTGTAAAATTTTGTTTATTGGGTCCTAAACGCAACTAAATGCAACGTCAGAAGTGAGCTGAGCAAAATCACCTAAGTTTTCCAGACAAAGCATAAAGAAAATTTTCACTGGCGCTTGTCGCATGACTATGCTTTCTCAGAGAAGCAGGTCATTAGTCAAGATTTCAAAACTTCAGTACTTGATGCTGACCGAATATGACTAGAAAGTCTATCCATCTGTGCAGTCGTAGCTCTCGTTTTCCCGGACGAATATGGATTGCAACGGGAAAACCCCAAGTCATGCAATGGAAAAAGAGTTATTCCGTCGCAACGTACGAGAGCTATGGCTGCTTGCTACAGCGACATAAGAGAAAGAACGATCATCATAATTTGAGTCTTGTTGGTTGAGTTGTAAGAGAAACCGTCTTCTTCTGAATTCTGGTTTATGAAATCGAAAACTTTAGTGTATACACAGTCCATCATAACAGACTAGTTTGTGACAGTGTAATACTGTCAGTAAAATTGTCTCGGATTTATTGGAAGAGAATTGAGAAAATTGAGACATGATTCTTGAAGTTGACCGGCAATGTTAGCAGTGAGTTGAGTTTTCTGTTTGTCTGTGATTTGATATAGTAAATAAGTCAGCATATCAAAATTAGACTACAACATATCGAAATTGGACCATATATATATATCTCACATGGCTACACTAGGCTTACATTAGATAAAAGATAAAAACAGTTAACTGCCGGCTAAGTACAAAGCTGGGATCGAGGTACGGGCCCCGGTACGGGCGGAACGAATCATTGTCCCGGGAACGCTAGCGCTTACAAAAGGCGAAGTTGGTCAGTTTTGTTTTAGTGTTATGTCCCCTTGGCCGAAATGTTCTGCACCTGTGAATGCCAGACCCTTGTCCATAACAGAGCAGAAAACATCAAAACAGTTTTGTATATAGTCATTCAAGTCACTTGAACTGGACCATTGATTCATGCACGGTGGATAGAGGGACTGTGATTCATGTCATTACCGATCGACACGATCGCAAGCGTAGCACTCGTCGCTGACGTGTAATGCATACCATTCAATGTCAGCTTAGAGCGTACGGACATACGCGAGCGCGTTCATGTATGGCCGTGGTTTGAGGGACTGTGAAATTATCGTGTGTTGCAACGCATTTCTTTTCATTTTCGACCAAACATGGTGACTTTGGTATTTTACAACAGAACATGCACTTTTTGCTAGTATCCGTTTCAACTAAATGGACAATGGACTCATCGTTTGGTGTCGCCGTTCTCAACTATCGAAAAATCCAATCCTTGTGGACTGACCAGGTGGGAGTGCAGAGAAATACTTAGAAGAGCCAAGTGTAGAATTTGGGACTTAGAGTATATAATTTGTTTGCGTTCCCAGCCTTATCCGAAGCATTCTTTGTAGTTCTATCGCCCTCGTTCACGCTGAATATTCATAGACGTGGGCACTATCCAGTTCTCGGGGCCTGAACCGGATAGTGCCCACGTCAAAATTTGGATGGCCAAAAGCTGGAATGCTGGAAGATCAGTCGCTCGAGGGCGCTCTTTACGCTCCCCTCTTAGGGAGCGTTCTCGAGCGACGGATCTTTCAGTCTAATCCTTGGACTACTCGATCCGTTTTCTTCCCAATGCGTAATGAATCTGTAGAGCGACACTAGGTTACACTTCATATCGAAAGCTATGACAGAGGGGCACAATACATCTTTTAAATATATGTGGCACCATTCTCTTCGGAATTCTAATTGAAACGCCTATCATTTTCCCCAGTTAACCCAGACTTTATGTTGAATCAGTCAGCGATACCCGCTGTTCAGGTGTCAAAAGTAATATTTCTCACGGTACACACACAGGATATATTTACAAAATGACAGGCATTTGATATGAATTTACATCACCTTCTATTTTACACAGGGGAGCTATTAGCTACTCTCCATTTTCCCTTCTTTACATTTTTGAGAAAGACTCCTATTTTGTTTTTCCGTTCGTGTCTTGCTTTTATTTACAGTGTAGTGAGTAGCAAACACTCCCAACGCCCTTTGTCAATACAATTCGTTTGCAGTTCCAATATTCGTTCATTTACTTCCTCAATTTGAATTTGATGTCCAGTATTGTACAGAGCCCTCGAACAAAGATTTTCACTTCCATCCATTAGCATACCATTTTTCATCGCAAGATTTTCTGTTTCGTTCTCGTAGATGTACGAATATCCAAATAGGAAACTCAAATTTCTTGTTGTCTCCGCCGATAACATTGAAAGAATTTATATACTCCGGCAGGAGTCTGAGCCTTAAAGAAAATCTAAAATAAACGAAATTGAAATCTCTGATAAGGAAAAAAATAATGAATCGGTCTGCACATCGGCTAAAACTTGGGTTAATAACTTTGAGAGTGCCGATGATGATGATGGTGATGATGATGATGATGATGATGATTATGGTGATGATGATGATGATGATGATGATGATGATGATGGTGATGATAATGATGATGATGATGATGATGATGATGATGATGATGATGATTATGATGATGATGATGATGATGATGATGATGATGATGATGATGATGATGATGATGATGATGATGATGATGATGATGATGATGATGATGATGATGATGATGATGATGATGATGATGATGATGATGATGATGATGATGATGATGATGATGATGATGATGATGATGATGATGATGATGATGATGATGATGATGATGATGATGATGATGATGATGATGATGATGATGAGGAGGAGGAGGAGGAGGAGGAGGAGGAGATTGATTGTATATCGATGGCTCCGTTAATGACGTTGGTGTTGGTTTTGAAGATGAGGCCAGAGTAAGTTAATTTTCTTGCTTTGTGTCCGCGCTCACGCATTTTACGCAGGTGTCGAGTAAAAAACACCAAACTTTTCTTGCAGAACTTTAGATTGTTGGCTACATTTTATGGCAAAAGCAACCTTGATAGCACAAAATCAAATGGTGACGTAAAACAGTACCCTGTAGAAGCACTTAGTTACAGGAATGTGTGAGACAAAGGCAAATTGACTCAATTTTATACTAATCTTTTGTGTGTTTTAATCACCCGCCTTCCTTTCGAATTTTCAGTAGACGCAAAACAATGAATCTACATACTTTAGCCTTCGTTATTTTAATTAAAAAACACCTATTTAATGTAATTTGCTTGAAGAACATTATTTTTATTGGTATCAAACAGTACAAAGGTGAATAGAATCCGGATGTTTCTGTCAGATAAGCTACTTTGATGATTTTATTCATTATCGATAGATGAAAGTTGTATTTCTGAATTCAAATATCTTGATAAAGTTGTCTATTGTGTTTTTGAACAGTACAGGGGGTGTGTTTGATAGTACAAGTGAAAGCTTCAGTGTTATTCTGTCTGTACATTCCGGAGAATATTTTTGCAAAGCGATGACCTTACTTTCTGCATTATAATTTCAGTGTTTCAGCTTTTCCAAACATTGAATCTTTTCACCCCTTATACGCAAAACGTGGTGACCCTACTCCCTGACGCATGTAGGAAATAAAGTGCTCACTTTAACCTTTGCCCCAAATAGTGACCTATTAAAACCCGAACATATCAGCCAGCAGATCTTTGCTTGTAATTTTCGGCAGTTGTTTCATTGATTGGAATTCAACTAAGGTCACGAAATCCGCCATTCAGGCCATTCCAAAGATTGTCAAAGCACAGGCGCTCCTTAGCTGGGTAGCCTGCTTAGTAGATCGATTTTAGGATCGATTTTCGGATCGATCTGTTGATCCCGTAGTCGATATGCCCGCCACTGCAACCTAAAATCCAATCGTGTATACCAGGACCTTGTCACGGGATAGATTTGCTCAGCGAACTTTGAACCCATTCGAGCTGAAGTCAGTGTTCCTCCGTTTCGCCTAATGCTGTTGACTTCGTTGAGAAGTATTTGTTGACGCCAGTCAACTACGCTGTGCGCAAAGTGTATAAGCAGTGCGTCATGACGTCATTCGTAGACCCCGGAAGGTCAGAAACATCATGGCGGCCAAGGAGTCAACACTTACGGCGGAAATCGACGAGAATTTCCTGCTATGTAGCATCTGTTCTGAGCGATACAAGAATGCCAAAATTCTACCGTGTCTACACAGCTTCTGTGAGCCTTGTCTCGGTAAGCTAGCTGAGGAGAGGGGCAGCATTACCTGTCCGGTTTGTCGTAGAGTCCATGAACCCACTGATAGCGTGGCAGATATTGAGGACAATGTCTTCCTGAATGAATTACTCGAACTATTTACCGAACGAGACAGTGAAGACAACTTGAAGTCGAAAACATGCGATATGTGTGAACAAGGCGAGGTGACAAAACACTGCATCGAATGTACCTTTGATATTTGTGATAACTGTGCACGAGGACATTCTAAAGTTCGGTCGACAAAATCACATCGCCTTGTTTCTGTTGACGAGTATCGTACAGTAAAGTCAGCTGACCCAGCCTCGGTTCAGCCCCCTGTCTACTGCAGCATTCATTCGGAATACCCGGTTGAGTTCTACTGCGACACCTGCGACGCGGCAATTTGTTTGAAGTGTGCTGCATTAGACCATTCGAAACCTGACCACCAGTATCGATGTGTCCAAGTCGCAGCAAAGGATTTCGCCAAAACCTTGTCCGCCGTTATGGACAAAATAAGAGTGAAAGAAACCGAAGCAAACTGCAGCAAAATTTCTGTACAGCAGGTGCTAGAATCCCTAGATGAGGTTTTCCTGGGAGTGGAGGAAAGCGTGAGAGAACACATCCGTAAAACCATCGAAGAAATAACTCGTCTGATACAAGAAAAGGGAGATGAACTCCTGACAGAGGTCAAAGGTGAATATGATAAAAGAAGGGTCAACCTGACCGCACAATTGAAAGAACTGGATATTCTTGAGAATGATCTCGCAAGTACTCGTGAATATGTTGAGAAGCTGATGCATTATGGGAACGCTTCACAGCTGATGTCTGCGAAGAAGGGAGTCGATCGACAAACAGAAGAATTGCTGAAAGTACAGACACAGGTAGAGCCAGTGGAAGACGACTACATGGAGTTTCAACCATGTGACGACTTCTGTAGAGAGAAAAGTCTTGGGACACTTCTTTCAACTATGTACAAGGTGGACTCTGCCAACCAGTCTGTACGGGTTGGTGAAGAAATCACGGCCACAATTCGAAGTATGAATGGATCGTCCCTTCATGAAGAGGTGTCACAAAGTGTTAAAGTTGAAGCTGTGATGAAGACACCTGACGGTAACACACAGAAAGTGGAAGTCAAGGACAATGAGAATGGAACAATGACTTTGAAAACACGTGTAGAGGTAGAGGGGGAACATGAATTGTCAGTGACAGTATGTAAGAAACCAGTAGAAGGATCACCGGTTAACATTAAGGTTATCGCTAAGAAAGGGTTGGTGTGTAAGTTTGGGGAGAAAGGTTCAGGGATTGGTCAGTTTAATAACATATGGGGTGTGACAATGATGAGGAACGGTAACATATTGGTGTGTGAACATAATAATCAAAGATTACAATCTTTTACAATTGACGGAAAACATCAGATATTCCAAATAACAAATGTAAAACCCTGTGATTCAATCGTATCAGTGTTAGGTAATGTCTTTACTACAGACTATAGAAATAAGCAGGTAATTGTCTGTGATGAGAATGGTGAACTAATCAGGTGTTTTGGAAAGGGTAAGTTTCACTTTCCATTTGGAATCGCTGCCAATCCTGTCAATGGAAGGGTTTATATTGTAGACTATAGTGCTCACTGTATTCACATTTACGATCTTGGCGACAATCATATCAAATCATTTGGTAGTTATGGAAGTCAGGAGGGTCAGTTTTCTCATCCCTACTTTGTATGTATTGACAACACCGGCAATGTCTATGTATCAGATAATTATAACCATAGAATCCAAGTGTTCAATGGTGATGGTCAGTTCCTCTATACATTTGGTCGTTATGGAAGTGGTGATGGTCAGATGAACTCTCCCAAGGGAGTCGCTGTGGATCAACACGGCTATGTGTATGTCGCAGATTACGACAATAACCGAATCCTGAAGTTTGAATCGCACGGCAATTTCGTCTGTCGTGTTGATGATCCAAGTGGCCGGCTGTGTAATCCTACTGGTCTCTGTGTTACAGATGACGACAAGGTTGTAGTATGTGATAACGGAAACAGCTGCATTAAGGTTTTCGCACAATAACATGATCACCGAGTGTCATGATGACGTCATTTGAAAGTCAAATCATACACAAGAACTGGACATCTCTGAAATATATTATTGTAGAATTTTAACCAGTTGCAGAGTCTGTCTATCTGTATCTTGAATTTTGATTTTGATATAAGTGAAAGACTTTGATACACTGAAATATTCTCTAAGCTTATCATTGGACTGTATCAGTCTCTACATTAACCGATATCTGACTTTTCATTCGTTTATTCATGTAGTGTTTTGATTTATTAGTACCTAGCAAAGTTTCTTTTTTAAAATAAATATCACAGTAAACCGTCTTCTATGTGTGGTACTGCATGTATTTATAGAGTGTATATTTCACTGCATGTAATGAACAATTGTCTTTGTGTTTCTCCCAATGGAGTGTATTTGTTGATTTTATTAATTTAATTTTGAGTTCGAATTAGAAAAATATCTCACATTTTACAGCTAAATATGAGAAAGTATTTCACGACCAATGTCAGCCCGTCAGCTGTACTCTTAATTCCAAATATCACCTGTGATATCTATATCGAGTCCCACATACCCAATCCAGAGTTTGAAACAAGTTAATTTGGAAGCCCGCCAAGGCGTGTAGACTGAATATTCTCAATGTAAAATCCAGTGTAAGTAGTATTGCCCTATTGTTCTAAGCACTAAGTTTACAAACGTTCGTAGTCTCTGCTCTTATTTTATGTCGTGTGATGGCGCTGTGCCCGGATCACAATAGCTGTATTCGAAACAATTGCTTTCACCTCTCGTCCATTGTGTATAACAATGCGCTTGGTCCAAGTCGCGGATTATCATATTATAAACAGCAGCGACTGGTAAAGTCCCTTAGAATGTTTGAGGGGATGTTCACGGTGTAGCACGGAAAATCATCTGAGTGTAGACAGCCGTAGATCATTATTACTTGCAAAAAACTATTCAAATTGTGGCTAAAAGCCAACCATGCGAGTTAAAAAGAAAAGATGTCAAAAAATGTCAATGTCCTTAATCCTACCCCTTAGGGAATATTTTACCGCAATACGAAGTGCATAAGGTAGAATGCGCCTCGAGGACAGCCGGTACTCTCAAAGGTTTCTAAAACTTCTCTGATCTTAAGGTGGAGGTCTACTCAAATTAAGTATTGTCAATTTCCTGATTTTTGCATATGTTGTGGCCTGATCAATTATATTAACAAAAATAAACAGAAAAAGGGGGGTTCCCGTGCTACTTTTTGAGTTAGGGGGTCCTAAAGTACCCCTAACCTATGCTATTTTAAGTGTTAAGGGACCTTTTCTCACATTTTGATACTTTCAGCAAAGAACATGCGCAAATCTTGTCAGGGAATATTGTCATTTTTCTGATTTTTTCATACATTGTGCTCTGATCAGTTATATCAACAAATATCAACAGAAAAAGGGGGGTTCCCATGCTACTTTTTGAGTTAGGGGCTCGTAAGGCACCCTAACCCCATGCTTTTTCAACTACTGACAGGCCTGTTGTTCGTATGTTTTGCTGGTTTAACTAAAGATCTGGCTCAAAACCTATCAGGGAATATTGTCATTTTTCTGATTTTTGAATATATTGTGCTCTGAACAATTATGTCAACAAAAATAAACAGAAAAAGGGGGTCCCCGTGCTACTTTGTGAGTTAGGGGGTCCTATATTACCCCTTACCCATGCTTTTTCAACTACAAAGGGGTTTTTTCTCCCATTTTGATAATTTCAGCAAGGATCATGCTCAAAACCTGTCAGGGAATATTGTCATTTTTCTGGTTTTTGAATATATTGTGCTCTGAACAATTATGTCAACAAAAACAAACAGAAAAAGGGGGTCCCCATGCTACTTTTTGAGTTAAGGGGTCCTATATTACCCCTTACCCATGCTTTTTCAACTACAAAGGGGCTTTTTTCTCCCATTTGGATAATTTCAGCAAGGATCATGCTCAAAACCTAACAGGGAATATTGTCATTTTTCTGGTTTTTGAATATATTGTGCTCTGAACAATTATGTCAACAAAAATAAACAGAAAAGGGGGGTCCCCGTGCTACTTTTTGAGTTAGGGGGTCCTATATTACCCCTAACCCATGCTTTTTCAACTACAAAGGGGCCTATTCCTCCAAATTGGATACTTTCAGCAAAGAACATGCTCAAAACCTGTCAGGGAATATTGTCATTTTTCTGGTTTTTGAATATATTGTGCTCTGAACAATTATGTCAACAAAAATAAACAGAAAAAGGGGGGTCCCCGTGCTACTTTTTGAGTTAGGGGGTCCTATATTACCCCTTACCCATGCTTTTTCAACTACAAAGGGGCCTTTTCTCCCATTTTGATAATTTCAGCAAGGATCATGCTCAAAACCTAACAGGGAATATTGTCATTTTTCTGAATTTTAAATATATTGTGCTCTGAACAATTATGTCAACAAAAATAAACAGAAAAAGGGGGGTCCCCGTGCTACTTTTTGAGTTAGGGGGTCCTATATTACCCCTAACCCATGCTTTTTCAACTACAAAGGGGCCTATTCCTCCAAATTGGATACTTTCAGCAAAGAACATGCTCAAAACCTGTCAGGGAATATTGTCATTTTTCTGGTTTTTGAATATATTGTGCTCTGAACAATTATGTCAACAAAATAAACAGATAAAGGGGGGTCCCCATGCTACTTTTGAAGTTAGAGGGCCCTAAAATACCCCTACCCCATGTTTTTCCCCATAGCTGAATAGGGGCCTTTTTTCACATTTTGATAATTTCAGCAAGAAATATGCTCAAAACCTGTCAGGGAATATCGTCATTTTTCTTATTTTTGAATATAATATGCTCTGATCAATTATGTCAATAAATATCGACAGAAAAAGTGGAGTTCCCATGCTACTTTTGAAGTTTGAGGGTCCCTAAAGTACCCCTACCCCATGTTTGTTTTAACAAAAATGGCCTTTTTCTCACATTTTTGACACTTTCAGCAAAGGAACATGCTCAAAACCTGTCATGGAATATTGTCATTTTTCTGATTTTTGAATATATAGTTTCTTTGATCAATTATGTCAACAAAAACATGAGGGAAAAAAAGGGTTTAGCAAAGTACATGCTCAAAAATTATCAGAGAATATTGTCATTTTTCTAATTTTTGCTTATGTTGTTGCATTGGTTATATGTCAATAAATATTGAGGAAGTTTCAAGTGTTATTTTTTGAGTTACAGGGTGTCCTTTACACAAGTGTAGAAAAAGTGCATAAGCAGGGTTTGACTTACTGATAATGTTGCTTTATTGCTTACTTCATATATACTTACATCATAGTATGATATCTTCTTATATAATCAATATTATATGATAAATATTTTATATCAATATTTTATAAATATTATGCTGTATTTACTTATTTGCTCTGGGGTGACTAAAAGATGGAGAATGAATCACCAAGCCAACTGTGCATACACACTAAAAGTATTTCAAGATACAATAGATTGTTAAGTAAGGCATAGTTAGATGCCATAATACCAAGCATAGTATGTACAATAAATATTCTACAAAATCTTTCAGTATTGTCTCAACAGCTCTGCATGACCTGTAAATGACCTCAAAATGACTGGTTATATGCAAATAGATATTCCAATGTGTAAAATGATTTTAAGTTATAAGAAAAATTTGTAATTTGAATACTGGAATGACTACGTTAGTGAACAGAGTGTTGACATGAGTGACATTTCCAAACCAGCTGAGGATAACATTGATACAAAATTAAGTATTTCCTGACTGTATGAAGTTATCTCACTAAGGTCATCCTAGGGACCTGTTAACCGAATATTTATACCAGCGGTTTTAAAAAACAAACGACCCAACAGTCGACACAGCTCTGGTGTGTTCTGTAGAGAATAACTTTTTGTGACACATGTATGGATGGAGAAGGTTGATATCTTTGATAGCTCATTTCAGGATGGCCTGACAAAAAATGGTAAAATTAGCTGCAAAAATACAAAATTGAAGATTTCATCATAATTTCAATATATTACATTAAGATAAATATCAAATCAGTAAGTACTGCGGTTCTCAAGATATTTGAGTGGACGGACGCATCACAAACGGACATACATACATACATACAGACTGACACCGGACGGATACCCATCCCAATAGCTTCTATAGACTATAGAAGTTAAAAATGGGACAGCAATAACTTCTAAGTAAATATCACAGATTGACAGCAAATGACACCCTATAAGCCTGCAAGAGAAAGTAGCTCAGTAGACGAGCAAAATTTCATTTGAGGCTGCTTGCTCAGCCATTCTCGTGTATGGGTGATTTTTAGTGTTTTTCATTTTGCGAAGTTTTGCAAAAATATTCAACATGTTTTGTGTTTTGCCTCACAAGCCAAATTCCTAACAATGAGAATGGCAGAAAGTATTTGAATCCTAGTACTATAGCTTTCACTGTTTCAGATCTGGTGCAGATTTGGAAGCAGCAGCCTCAAATGCATGATCACTGCATGCACAACACAAGTTGCGGGTACTGGATAGGTGTCCAGTTCTGCTTCAGGCACTGCACTTAACTTGCAACCCAGATTTCAAATAATCCTGGGTACTTTGAAAACTTAACTAATGAAACACAATCACTTGGAAACATTGAGCACTCTGCTGCGATACATATACAGCAATTTGGCATGTCAGAACTTTTTGAACATGATAATCTTCCAAATTCTAGGGACGTCTACAGTCTTGGCTAGGCTCAGCGGTACTGTGTTTGTATTTGCGTCACTTCCGTATTTGTAAGATCACCAAAAGAGCACTTCAGGTCTTTAGGTGGGTTCTTTCAAATCGCTGTGATTGGGTGAAAAAGTGTCTAATCTAGGGTCAACAATACAGTTTTCAACAGTAATGAATTTATTTCACCTATTATTTATACTTAAGTTTGCTAATGCAATTGAGATGGGTTTGTCATGTCAGGAGAACTTTAACAGTTAAAGTTATCAAATATCTAACACAAGTCAGCATGGAGTTTTCCATAAATTTCAAAGTTATGATGCTAGACATACAGTATTGATTCTGTGAGAGAAAAATTTACAAATATTATTGATAACTTGTTTTGATTTTGTCACCCTTTCTTTTCTATTTTGATTTTTCACTTTCAACAACAATTCAATGCCTTCTTCACCTTTCCTGTGGAATGCAAGCTCTAAATGGCCCATAGCAAGGCCACTGCTTGCAATTTTCTTACACATACATTTACTTATATACCCTTTGAGTACAAGAGTATGTAAGGTTTGCATGTTTAGGCTTGTTGCCTTTGCATGCTCTACAGACTCCCTCACAAACTCCCATGTAAATGTCAACTCATCAAAAGATGGCTGTACCTTTTCAATAAGTTTTTTAAACCTTTCACATCTGCTAAAGCATCATGTGCACTGTAACTTTCTCCTACAAATTTTGAACAAGCTCAACTTGTGAGTACTTTTCACAATCAGGATATGAGGTCTTAAAGACTTTATACCAATCAACAAAGCCAGCAATGTGTGAAGACAATTGATCAACCATATCTGTTGCTACAGTAGCATTATATAAAACTCTACAATCAAATGACTTGATGTTATGTCCAACCAGAATACAAGGTTCTGGTCCAAGAAAGTCACACAATGTCAACAATGCTTGTTTTACAGGTACTGCACTGACAGGTTTTCCATTCTGTGTTAGGATTCCATTTTTCATTGCCAGACCGGTCACTCTTGATGCTGGTTCACTTATTGGAATCCTAGGTATCACATACACATTCAGACACCCTTTTGGTCCAACAGCTGCAAGCTATGTTATGTGTGATGTTCTTGCTGAAAGAGAAAAAAAACTCATGACAAATGGCAAGATAATTTGTTTATGTTAGTTTGGATTACAGTAAATTTCAATGAAAATTTCATTTGCTGAGTCAGACTTTGCCCTGGGAGATGAGTAATAAACTGAAACTGACACTTGAGGCATTGATTGTCTTGTTGGTATAAAAATAATGTCATCTAACTATTGTCTGTAAACCATTGCTGATTTTGATAAGCAAGTCATGATCATTAAAATAATGCTGTCAGAAATTTGAATCATGGGTGAACTTGTTCTGTTTCAAATAAAAATTTGCTTCAGTTTAATGATTGATCATTGTGTGTACAGTTCAATAGCCATTGTAGCCTCTAAAGGCATTGCAATGAAGTAGTGAAATGATTGCAATATCAGATTAAACAACACGTATTATCACATTGATAACAACAACACCTACCTGATCCAGTAGTCTCCAGGTCAAAATACACTACAGGTTGATCAGTCAATTCTATTGGTTGTGGAACAGGATCTGTAGAGAGGGAAGGTATCTCGTGTATATCTTGGGTTTCTGAATAAAAATAGAAACAGATACAGATAAAATATATGGGAATGAATGATTCAGTTTTTATATCTAATGAAACAGAATATTCACAAAATAGTACAGCCTATGGTCCATGGCTAAATGTTTTAGGTATTTGGCAAATCACAAACTTTAAGCAGACATGAACTGAGTAACTAGTTCTACAATTATGCAAATAAAAAAATTGCCATCCAGCAAATGATAGAGTACATCAGGTCACTCAATGACTATGTGCACACTTGTAGATGAAATGGTACATGTCATAATGTAAGCATTAGGTTTTTGTGTGTTCACTTACAATATTACCACATCAATAAATGTCAAACTTACTACAAACCTATATGCATATGTTTCATCAGTTTTATGACATTGAGTTGAAAGGTAAGTCAGTATATGCAGGGAGCCATATCAATACAAGCATTCAACTATTAGCAATTTAGAGTCATTTTACATTGATTCTAAAATCATTCATCTACATCTATCTGAATCCAAACTTTCATTCAAATCAATTATAAACAAGATTAAACAAGTAATTACTTTGAACAAGGTCAATTCCTGTTGTGTATGTGTCACCTTCACGGAGTTCTTGGACACTCTGTTGTAAACACTTGTTTGCCTTCAGCTTGATACGATGTTTTTTGGCACACCGGGTCTGGCTCTTCATCCGTCTCTTTCTTTCTTGATTATCCAGATAGGACGCACGTGACACACAATACTTCCCTGGAGACATGACAATCCGTTCATTTACCTATGGCAAAACAATGACAAGTTTACAATGACATCAGTATAAATTTTTGAATATATTTTTGTTGTATTGTTAACTGAATGGGCTGTCTCGACTCCAGTTTGAAATTATTTATGGTCATAAGACACAATTTCTTGTATTTACCAAAATCTCACAGAATAGAAGTAATTATACTTCATGTCCAGGGAAAGTGTGAGAATACAACTCCAAAAGCCAACACTTCAGGGTACATTTGTGATAAGAAGAACTACATAAATAGCTTCCTAGAGTGGCTAGACAGATCCAAATTGATGACACTATGAAAGGAAGTAACGGTAGTCTCATTGTCCCTGAAAAATTCTATAAATATGTGCCATGACCATAAGCAATGTGTAGATTGATGCTAACTCGATCCACATCACATGATCACTGGGCTGGTTTGAAACAATGTTTGTAATTCTGGCATAAATATAACACTTGAGTCGCATTATGACCAGTCCAGTGTTACTGTCAGCTTATGGAAAACTAGCGTTTCTATGCACTGACTATATTATCAAGCCATCTCATCTGTTCGCTTTGAGGTAAACGTGAGACTTGGCACTCGCGCGCGTGCATGAAACAAAAAAAAAAGTAAAAAATTCGTACTTACCAATTGCAAGTTTGGTATTTACATCCAAAATCGTTTTATTTGGTCCGTGTCTCAGGCCAAGGGGAATAACGTTGATAAATTACAAATGAGGTTGCAACACCTGACAAGCAGCCAGCTACCCAGTTTTTCCATGCCCAGACCATGATAGTGTCGGTCATCCGTAACGCCATGCTGCATTGCTTGCAGCCAGATAAACCATCTGCAAGGATACCAAGATCAACAATTCGCCTACCATCTCTCCTCGTGGCACTGTAGGTTGTTGGCCGCCAAGGATCGTAGACTTCATCATATTCACATATGACTACTTCATATGGGTTCCGGAACCGAGTTGCACGAGCAAACATAGCAATGGTCGTCAGCCGTTGTGGCCGCAGTCGACTCGACAAGAGTATCAGATTTTAAATTTTCATGACTAGAGGATTGCCATTTATCCTTGAGGGCCTCACAAACTCTTCTGGCTCTGTTTTGTGTTGCTTTGGTAGTGAATCTACCTGTGACTTTCAGCCGACTGGCACGACCAAACGACATAGTTTTCACTGATAGCGCGACGTAGTTTGATGGCTAATGGCGGTATGATACGCAGGGGCCAGTCCATTTACGGTACCTTCTTAAATCGATCACATCGATGCCAATATCATGAAATTTACAATATTTTATCGTCACATAATTAATTTGATCATTCATAACAACCGTCATCAAGTTAATACGTTTACCTTCATTTATGCGTAACACAGCCTAAATTTAAGATGTCGCAAATAATCTCCTTTTGCGATATTTAGCTCACTCTGTTACGACATAAATATTGCGCAACACCTGCGCAGACGTCGATTTTCGTACATAGTCCCCGTCCTTAAGCTTGTGAGGGCTCAATTTAAAACTTCTGGGGAAAGTAAAGTATTCACCGTCTTAGTTTTGTGGAAATTGAAGCTACAATTTTTTCCCGTAAAATTAAATTAAAACGGGAATGCGGCAATTTTGGATTCCGAATATTGGTTAATTTGGATAACCCGTTTCTCTAGCACCAGAATTTGCACGGCGTCCCCTGATTTTCCTTGAGAAAAGTTTGGCAAACGTTTAAGTCTTTCAGTTTCCAGATGCATACTACTCTAAGAGAAACCTTTGTTGAAAATGTAGTTTCCAAAAGTTGAGCCAAGAATTTAAAATAGAAGCAAGAACAGTAATACAAAATCAAACTCGTGGATCTGATTTAAAATATGAGTCACATGCGAGCAGATATCCGCTCGCCGAGAAAGAGTAGAACTAAAGTTCAACGATGTATTTAAATCACGTGTTTGCAAACACCGTACGTGGGATTATGGAGGTAGAACCGCTACCACCTCCATGATCAGATCGTGTGGGTCACTGCTACAAAGAGTTCATATGCTAAAAAGAAACCCTCCCCAATCCAACTACCAGCGGAGTTACCAAAGATGATAATTATAATGCTGGTAATGGCGATTAACAGTGTCACACAATGAGTCATTTACTGTAACAATACGTCACTTTGTCAACTGACTAATGTTAGTAAATAAAGCTACGGAGCATGCGCGTTCGATTTGTGATGGGTGTACAGTTTCCACTTATCCATTCCAGAGATTGAAACAGGTGAGAGAACTTAAATATTTTTCACTTCTTGATTTTTATGTTATGTGAATTTATCTACCAACCGTACACTGTTTTTGGTAGCATCTAACTCTTCGAACTCCTTTGCCATAACATTGCATCGTAAATTAATTTTGTTTCTCCTCGTTGATGGAGACTTGGCTAAGTCACTTTAAAACCTTGGGACGAAAGATTCGTTTTGGTTTCTGTAGTATTTCAGTGAAATCGCCCACAATCGTTACAGCAAAACATGTCTGAGTTTTCGATCACCCAGCGGACAGATTCATGCTGACTGTCGATGACTGGAAATTAATCCGCGCTTAACATTACCCTAGGCAGTATTTCAAGGCAATTTTACCTGTAAACTTGAAATTATCGACAAACGTTTATCAGAATGCTGACTATTTTAGTGGGAAAGGCAATCCTGATGTTGTCTCTCATGAACAAAGTTAATAACCCTGCGGACAAATTCGAACATTTTCGAATCATATGGTCCGCTCTCGGATGGAAGAGAGGAAACCCATGGTAGCTGTCAGTGAACCAATTACCCACTTTTGTTCAATGGAACCGTGTTGCCAGCTTCAATACTATCAGCTAATGAGCGATCTCAAGGTACTGGTAGGCATGTAATCGAAGTGCAGCTTGCTCACTGCTCCGGTTCTTTAACGCGACTCATGAAATCTTCCACGATTTCTGTCCAAATTTCACAGTCTCTTTTCTGTCCAAATTTCACACTAGGCCAGAAAATTACCAGAAACCGATTCTATCTGAAGAATATCAACATGACCGGCAGCACGACATCAGGCGAGAAGATAAAATTAAATGATTTGGAGTACGACAGTCAGAGATATACCGGCACAAATTACAACGCATGCGCATGTCAGGATGAAGGTATGTTGCTTTCGACAATGCACACAAAGCTATAGCGTGATGAGTGCCCGCCAATAATCATGTTTCTATTTATTTCGGATTTCTAATTTTATTAGTGGATATGTGAAATTTAATCAGTGCAGTCATGCAATGACCTGTTACCCACAATGGGGTTTTCACACAGATTTCAGTTAGGATTTAAGGAGGTGTGGCTACATTTCGGTGTGTTCAGCTGATTTGAGGAACGCGGGGATGAGGACGAATGTATGGCAACTCGCTATCAATGAAACACGAGCGCAGATACTAGTATACGTAGTAATAGAATTTAAGGTGGTTCGTGCCTCGAAAATAAAAGACTTAAAGAAAGCTTAAGCTTTGCTCAAATTTTCCTCAAGCAAACTCAGCCATTTTCTTTCAAAATCAAGCATCGAAATCGAGGATCGCCGTCCAAATTTTGGTACCAGAGAAACAAATTACCCAGCATTACCATTATTTGAAATTCAAAATGGTGACCATCCATCTGGTATCTCTATTGGGAAAAAATTGCCGATTTCCACAAACCTGTGCCGGTAATTGTTTTAATCAACAACCTTCAAAATGAGCCACCCCCACAAGTGGCAGGCCAAAAGAATGTTGTAGAAATTGAAGAGTCTAAATATTTATTCCTTAGGTGCACCCTTCCCTTTAAAACAGTGATAAATAAGAACCGTGCATTCAGCGTCACCAGAACTGTCATCGATAAACCGACGCGGTAAATGCAATTTGAGCGGTGGAAACACCAACAACAGAACAAAAGCTTGATACCTGGTCGGTGACGAGTCGTTTCACACAAAAGTGTTCTTGGAAAAATCTTATGATGGACTCAAATTGCCAGCAGTTCTTTGAAGTAAATGAAGTGAGATCAAGTTGTAATGGTGCGACGACAGGACATCCCTTATTGGCTAGGAGAACTCCACCCTGAACTCTTGAACCGAAGGCCCCGAGATCAGACCGGGAAAAGATCTGACTTTTGTTCAGTGTCTGAAAATGTTATAATAGACTGTCATGATGTCATCTTTCAGACAATAAAGACGTATTTTGTGATATTACACTACCCATTGGCGTGTCGCATTGTCTATTGTTCGCGCAGTACACTTATTGTTTAAAATCTAAGTCAGAAAATCTTCGAATATGGAATTACAGAAATGTCACCATAATGCAACAAAAAGAAGGCCCACACGATGCGAAACAATAGTACCGAAATGTGTCTAGTTTTCATTTTCGAGAAGTAGTTTTCATAGAAAGGGAAAATTAGATTCCCAGATCTATCAGAGACCGGCATGATGTAGACAATTGCACTTGAACAATGCATACCGAAACAATGGCGGGAATTTGATTTGCCAGTCAGCATCACCCAAGCTTGACATACGGGCATTTCTTTGTCTAAACAGCAAGGCGGCACGTCGGATAATACAATGGCATCGATGTTTTAAAAAAAATGGAGAGGCCTCACACCATGATAAAATCGAATTAAGGTGTTATTTTATGCTGACAATGATATCATAACAAAAGGGTAGATAAAATTTCATTTATATTTAAGCTTCAAAACCAACATTTAGATTGAGTGAATTTTAAAAGTGGTGCATGCAATCAGGAAACAGTTAATTAAATACAACAATGTTATGAGTATTAATAGTATTAATTAATCCTATGGCAGATCACCTCTTTATGAAGTCAGGCCATTACAAGTTGATACGACTTTCAATCCCGTCATTAACCATTTACAGGGTTTGTTTATTCACATTTTCACTGATTTTATCTTCTTTCTCGATCTACGTTTACAATAATCGGAAAATGCCATCGCGAACTGTCACCTCATTCTAGGATGGTGCAAATTTCACAAATTGTTCCATTTTTTCAACAGAAAAATTGTTAGAGCTCTCTCCGGAGGAAGAAGAGAAATGGCGAAAGGGCGCTGTCCATATTTCCATAGCAACAATAGCTCTTCTGGCCGTTTTAGGAGTTGTGTTTGTAGGTAAGTCGTGTCCGTATACGTACATGAAAGTCAATGTTTTTGATGAAACGAGGGGCACTGTGTTGACATTTTTCGTTGACCTTTTTTGGCAAGGGAATTATTTAGAACTGTGATGACGTCATAATGTTTTCTGAAAGAAATGTACATCCATGTAGAAGAGCTAGGTAATGTGCGCCACGTGTCTGCCATGAAACACAAACCTCTTGTTGCATGTTACATTACATTCATAGACTATAAAATCAACACCGTGAAACCATGAACTTAATTCAACAGTAGAGTTGTGGTCTAACCACAGGGAGAAGCGCAATGTCCTTGTGTCCTTTACACGCAAATTGCAACCTCTGCTCATTTGACCCACGGTGCCTCTATGTAGAAACCGTGCTTGACCACACAATGCTGTTAGTCCATAATAATCTTCTAACCATATATGGTGTTGATCTTATCAGGGGATAAAAATCTGTTGATTAACATCTCGCGATGTACTAATGAGGAGAGTTGTATATCGCGAGATGCTGGCGGACTGATTAAATCCTCTGATAAGGTCAAAACGGTAGGAAATTATTACAGATATCATCCAAAGGCTGTAAGGATTCTGTGCTGTACCCTGTGGTGCAACAATAAGGCGTGAAATATACTACACCCACGCCGTAAAAAAATAATCTACATAAACACCACCGCGAACGTCGATCAGACAATAGTAATTAATGCGGTGTCAAATGACGAATACTGTACCCGCACGGATGTGACGAAATCAGTTTGCCCTGTGCAATGAGTAACCTCAGTTTTTTGCTGGTAATTATTGCTTTGATAACAGGGTATTTATTTTTATTTGGATGGTTAATCGACAAGTCAGTGAAATGTCACATGAATCAAACCCAAAACAATTTCCAAAGATATGTTCATGTTTTGTTTTGAAAACCAAGGAAAACTCGGCGACAGTTTAATAGCCAGCAGCGTTTCACATTCTCCGCCTTTTAAATATCTTTCCCGCAAATTAATTTGGCATATGAATTTTTGATTCATGTAATAATAGTTGGATTTGTTATTCACTTCCCCAGTCTTATCCATTGCGACGAACAGCTCTGCGGCCCTTGGCTTGGCGGTAAGTCAGAATATAAGTTATCATTGTTCAGATACTGGCATGCAGGTAGAATTCACCTCGGCAACAGACAGTCAGACTCTCAAATTCTTACAATGCTTTTCAGGTCTACCGTTTGTGTGGACCCCTTTTACGGCTCTAGAAATAAATGAAGTTTTCACCGTCCGACTTTCTGTAAATGAAAATATACTTTTCCTGACGTCACAGAATTAACGGGAAGGGGCGGCCATTTTGAATTTCAAGTGTCAGTAAATATTGAGTAAATTATTTTTCCAGTGACAAAACTATCGTAACCGCCATGAAAAAGGAGATGTAATGATTTGTTAATTAAGATTTGCGATTTTTGTGCGAGTCTTTCAGATAATTTGCTTGCACTGCAATTCATTGATTTCTGCTTGTAGGAGGTATTTCGAACTTCCGCGACCGTCTTTCTCAGTTTTTATCGGCCATGGCATATTTTCTTTCGGAGAGGTCATTTCAACTAAGCGAAATGTACAACCTGCTTCTGTACTTGAAGCGTGTCCCCTTTCCAGTCTTCGACTTCAACCATAGACCCTAGGGCGTATGCTTCAAATCACAGACAGCACAACGAGTATTTGTTGTGTTGTTCTTGTTATGTAACTTTCTTTGAGCCAGAAACGAGAGCACACGATAGTTTATTGCAGTGATGATATCTATAGTATTGTCATTCTCAAACAGGGGGACATGGCCCTTGACTCTCTGACGTCAGTGGTTGTGTTGTGGAGGTTCTATAATCCCGACAACAAAGATGCTAAGGCCAAAGAACGCAGGTAAAGTGGCAACTTTAGTTTGCATTACATTTGAAACGTTTGACTGTTGACTTTCGAACTTGAACACCCTCTTGCCGGCTAGGCTCTGACGCAGCGCCATGAAACAGTCGGGGTCAAAGGTTACCTTAGTGAGGAGCGACTGGCACCGAGCATGTTGCTGGTAGCCTTCATTATGCAGGTATCTACAGTGCTGCGAAGAACGATAAAAGTTACCTTCCACTCCTAGTATCACGAAGCAACAATTTCGCATCATTTTCTAATGAAGGACCATGCATTACTTTAATTAAAGGGCAACGGAGACAGTCGGGCCTTCGAGCAAACTTTTGCCCCCCTTGACTGTCATGACCACGCGATAGAACTGAAATTTTGTTAAATGTATTTTTCCCAACAGAGCGATTTATATTCTCGGCGCTATGTTCATCATGTTCGGTGGAATTATTCTATTCAAAAGTGTGTTCGCCCTGATTGTCAAGAGTGAAACAACAGGGGTAAGTGTCCATATTATCCACAATCTCTGAAACAAAGAACTGACAATGAGAGAGAGAGAGAGAGAGAGAGAGAGAGAGAGAGAGAGAGAGAGAGAGAGAGAGAGAGAGAGAGAGAGAGAGAGAGAATAACACTATATACGATTTCCAGAGTGCATTAAAAATAAGATCATGCAAGTAGCCATAATATCCCTACCGGCATGCCGCACATTCTGAAGGCACGGGTATGTACTCTTCAGAGAACGTTTATATATTTTACATTCTGCAGCATTTTATTTTCACATCGCAATAATAGATTTGCTGAATGATTTATGAAACGTCTGATAGTCAAAGTTCCATGTCCGCAATAACAGCGGGCGTAGTGAAGCTCATTTGCAAAGAAATAAAAGGGATAACGACTCTAAAGTTTGATATCATGTTGAGGTAGAATGCGCCTCGGGGACAGATATTCGGACTCTCAAACGTTCGCAGGATTCTTTTGGCCTACCACTTGTGGGGGCTCATTTCGAAACTTGTGGGGTAAATATAATTTTCACCGGCTTATTTTTGTGAAAATCGGGAATTCCCCCCACAGACAAACCATACTAAGGGATGGCGGCCATTTTGAATTTCAAATCATATCGGTCAATGCTGGGTAATTTGTTTCCCTATGAGCAACACAATTTGCACGTAGACTCCCCCGAGTTTCATTCTTGATTTTGAAAGAGGAAATTAAAAAACAGTTTAAGTCTTTCATTTTCGGGGTGCGAACTACCTTGATTGTTACAGTGTACAAACAAATTCATTTCTCCTTCTTTCCCCAAAGTACGTTGACCCATAGTATTGGCGTTGCAACAAGGCGTATTACCTATTGTCTATAATAATATCACTGGCAATTGATTCTATACGGAGTAAAATTCCGTTGTTAACACTCGTCTAGACTGTTGTCACATATGCAATCGATAAAGGATTTCGTTGTGACTAGGTTACAGCAAGAAAGGACTGACTGAATGAAGGGATGGATGGATTGATGGGATGGAAATATAGATGAATTAATTGATGAATGGATGACTGAATAGACGAATGGATTGATAAATGAATGAACCCAATTGAATGAATTTTCCCATCTCTTTCAGGAGGGTATCCTTAGCATTGTCAGTGGAATAGCTGCAGTTGTCATGACGTTCCTTGCAGGAGTGAAATTTGCCATCGCCAGAAAATTACACTCAAAAAGTATACTCAGTGATGGTAAGTATTATAGTCATGTAGCCGTGGTTACTTTCGGAGCTAATTTGTGAATAGACCATGTTCCGAACCGCGCGAGACATTCCGAGATATCGCGAGAATATGTGGTTCGAAGAGGACGTGTTCTCGCAACACAGAACAAACTGCGTAAAACAGGACAAGTCGCTAATTACGTTAAACACTGCATAAAATATATGACGTTGCAATCTTTGCTCAGTTCTGCACTTTTTCTAGTTCCATACAAAGTTTGACTTGTATTACTAAGCTGGAAACCTGTTTCTACTGGCATGTATTAAAGTCTCGCGAGATCTCGCAATCAGCGGAACATCGTCTATTGTGACGATTAAGAAATCCTGTTGTGAGAAATGTTTCATATGTCCTCATTGCAAACATTTGGCGGTAAGATACCTCTTGCATCATGGTTCCATCTTTTATATTCATAAGGTATCCATAAAATTCAATAGTACACTTTTTAATGATGTAACGGGCCGCATATCCTTATCATTTGACTGAAACTAGCCCGGAATCACATTTTGAACTGCATATCAGTGATTCAAATACATGCAGTGACAGAAATCGTTTTTATCTTTGTAGATTTTCGTCTATCAAGGGATTTAAACCTATAACTGTCATTTGTAAATTATGCCAACATTTTTTAATATGTGAATGTGGGAGAGACATGTAATATGAAGATTGTAGCCCAAACACGGGATTATATACCAGCGACGCACGAGAGCATTTGCCTTGAGTCAGCAGGGCAAATTGCACCTTCCGCGTAGGAAACATAGTCCCTTGTTAGGGCTTGTAGCCTTGTTAGGCTACAATACATATGATGAGTTAATAATTATATTTTCAATAACAATATTGATGCCAACAGGAGAACTATATATATCAGGACTCTGGCTTTTTTACAATGTAAAATCTCTCCCTGTGAACTTCACCATGTTGTATGTTTCGTCGATGTAACCAGGCATGCTTGTGTCTGTATCTCAGCTTTCAGTTCGGCGATGGGTGCCCTCATCAGCTATGGTATCGTCATCGGCACGCTGCTGAGCGCGTCATGCGACGTGTCGAACACGCTGATCGATTCTGTCACGGGTATAGTGGTTGCCGTCATGCTGGCTGTTTGGGGTGTTGGGTAAGTAAATTTGTCATTGCACGAGAAACAAAAGAGATTCTCATCTTTTCCCAGTTAGTGCAAGATGCGAGGCAGATAAGTATTCATTTAAGCAAATTACATCAGTGAGCATTGTTTCGGTATCAAAATTTTACATTAACGATTCATGATCATTGTGGAATATTCATCTCACTGTGAGTTTTTTTCTGGTATCTAAAGTATCATACTAAATTGCTGAAAGAGATCAAATTGTACTCTCCTTTTCTGAACTTTGACCCAAAGCAATGGCCTTCAGGGAAAGTGATCACTGTCGTCTCATAGTTTTGCAAATATCGGTCTCTCATTCTGACTCTCATCAATTCACTCCCTTCTCCAATTTATAATTAAGGTAGTATGCGTCTCGAAAATGAAAGACTTAAACTTTTGCTCAAACTTTTCTCAGTGAGTCTAACCATTCTCTTTCAAAACCAAAAAATAAAAATCGGGAATCACCGGCCAAATTCTGGTACTAGAGAAACAGATTATTCAAAATTTACCGATATTTCAAATTCAAAATGGCCCCCGTCCCTGTGTTAACTCAATGGAGAAAAATAAAATTTTCGATTTTCGAAAAACTAAGAGTGTGAAAAGTTTTCTTACACCATGAGCTTTAAAATGAATCCCCACAAGTGGTATATCAGAAAAGAATTGTAAAAGTTAGGGAGTCCGAAAATCTGTCCCCAAGGCGCGTTCGATTCATTCTACCTTGATCGCAGCAGCCCTCTAACGTTTCAGTTGAATAGCAAACAAACACTATTGGGATGTAATACATCTATTATATCAATTGCTCATCGTAATAATGCCAAACTTGAAGGAAGTTGGCTGCTCTTTGTCGTCAATATGTATAGTATCGTAAACAAACTTGGCACTGCTGATGTTGCTACTCTAGGAGCAGATCTCGTCGCCGAAGTCGTTTAAGTGGCATATCGCTGGCGGGCGTTGCCAGGTTATTGTACCCATGAGCTAGATGAAACTGTTGTATTCTATGGTCTCCCTTTGATCGAGATGTGTTTGACCCTTTTTTGACTCATTGGTGACGATAACGCATTCTCGTTGTACCCGTGTTTCTCTCTTTGCATCAAAGACTGGACCATTCCATGTCAAGGGAGAGGGGGTTGGTTGGTGGAGAACATGGGATCTCACAGCAACCTGTCTTCCTTACAGAATGACTTTTCGTTTCGAAATATTACAGTTGAGAGGGTTTTCCATGGGTAGTACACAATTTCGATCAATTGTCATCGACGCGGAACATGTCTGCCGACAGCAGACGAGTTAACAAGCGTCGGTAAATGTAGAGATACTTAAAATTAAATTAACAAAGGATCTTTTCAGATAATTGTTCAAGAAAGGTAAATTAAATCTGTACTTTTTCGATTTTCTTGCACTTATATCTTTACGTTTGCACGAAAAAAAAATGATACATATATCAATATTGCAACTATTTCTGCACCACATAATTCTGGACAAACAAAAAATTGTTTTGATCACACCCAATTATCCAGGAGAGAGCTGAATTTTTATTCGTTATAACCTGGAGAGGAACTACAGATTGAATAAAATTTCATTCCTGCTACTGTCCTCGTAATTAGAGAACTTACCAATCTGTTTACCTATTCCTCTCCATACAGGATGATGTTCACGGAAGCGAGAAAGAAGTGAATTATACGCAGCGAACAATTTACATTTCCTAACCGATTAGGACATGGCAGTGCCGTGAGGAAAAACACCCCATGAAGCTATCCAGACTCGACCTTAGAACAGGCGCCATCTACGGACTCAATCTTCCCTTGTTGGACCGTTCGAAATTCTACCGGGTCTGTTACGCTCGACCTCGCCTTCCTGATAAATAATGATCCTTTTGGTCATGCTGTGCTGAATTGAAGAAGAATGCAATACATTTACCGTTTACAGGGAACAGCTTCTGTCTTTCATCATTTACCGTTTAAAGGGAACAGCTTCTGTCTTTCATCATGTCGCCTGTGTTATTCGACCATTCTGGCTCTTGTAGCTCGACCGACTTGCAAGATACCTGCAATACCAACAGGATAAAGACAGATACCACAAGCGAACTAAACAGTCAACGAAAGCAGCGCACAAATTCTTGTATCTGTCAGAGAAGTATACCGATGCGATTACGCTTACACTAACTAAAGGTATAGAATGCGCCTAAGGGACAGTTTTCGGACACAGAGACTACTTTTTGGTCCTCTACTCGAGTGGATTCATGTGAAGCCTGACTGTGAACTAACTAAAGCTTACAACATGTTATTTTTGTGAAAACCGACGATTTGCTTTCCCCATGGAGTTAAGACAGGGTATAGCGGCCATTTTGAATTTAACATATTTGTAAGTTTAGTACTTCGTTTCTCTGATCTCGAACTTTGCACGGTAACCTCCGCTTTGTATTCTTGATAATGAAAAAATGGTTTAAAATCGCCTTTAGGAAAGTTTCAGTACAAGTTTTAGACTCTGTCTTGATTTCCGTATTGCCATAGTCGTAAAATCCTAAGATAAAATTACAAAAATTTCTGGTGTCAATCAGAAACTAATACAAAAAGTACCCGCAACATCGGCGTGTAGCACGTGACGAGTCCGTATTTGACGCTCGACACACAGTAATGGTTTTAGAGTTAATAGTAATTGAATAGTGTATTTTGTTTTTACTTGACACTAAAACTCAACGGAAAACTGTCACTCTCATGCAAGAATCCAAGGTCTGTTGTTTTCTAAGAGCGTAATGAATTCTCACGTTATACACGTGCTTCGTGAGCACACAGAGAATCAGAATCGTTAATATTTAGACCGGACTCAAAAGCTTCTCACAAACAAACAAACAAACAAACAAATAACAAACAAACAAACATGCAGACGGACACACAGATGGACAGAGACATAAAAAAACACTGCTGAGCCATCCAGCATGTTTCAAGACATCGTACATGATTGGACAGTTCAACGAGAATGATGCCAAACTGAACTGACAAAAAGTTCCAGTCGCTGTACCTTAAAGCTAACACATCACCCTTGCCAAGGTCAGAAAATGGATAACCTTTATGTCACATTTTGGAGTTTCCAGCGATTGGGTCCTGAAAGGAAAATCATGAGTTAGTCCACCGAAGGTTAGAGGCTCATACATCGTTTTATCCCGCTCGACTGTACAGTCGTCAAATCAACAGGCAAATGTCACAACCGCTAAGTGATCTTCCCAGGCCTCCTGGCAATTTTTATGGAATGTGGTATTCATATTTCGACAAATTTGATTTGCGTCTGAAGGTAAGGAACAGGCGCAATTTAGTATAGGATGCAATGAATACGTTTTGAATTTTCAGAGCGTTAGATCAAACGGATGTATTCGTGAAATAAAAATACCAGGATGTAGGTCATGTTAGTAGCAGGTCATGGAAATAACAATTTCTTCTAAGAGATTTCACAGGCACGCAGATACCAGATGCATCATCTGTTGTATTTTAAACTTAGAGAGATTTTATTAATGTTACTGAAATCATTTAAGCCAAAGAATCAACGAAGGACACTTCTACACTTTCATGTCTGAAATAGAACTGGTTTTACTCCTTGATGTGTATATATTACTATAAACAGAGCTTTTTGCCATTATATAAAAGTTAACAATTGTAAGAGAAGAATACAAAGTTAATTATTTTAAGGTATGTCCCAACTTTCTTGTCGTAATGTTATAATTGCGCTTTTCATTTAATAAAATATTGACAGAAACTTTAAAAAGTGGCGTCGGCGTCATTTATAAAGAGCACGCATTTTCAGAAATGTCGCACCTGGCACTGGGTTTTACTTTTCTCTTCCAATTGAGGGTCAGAGTTGAAAACAGTCGACATTCTTGAGTTAAAACAGAGTTCAACAGCGTGCTGCTGAACTTGTCTTTGCTAGTGATCAAGAGAAAAGCGATTATTAAACTCTTCGATATCTTGTTGTTATTGACGAGAAGACACTGAAAAGGGTAAAAGTACAACGACATATGTGTTAAAACAAGAATTGTATTCACAGCAGAAGGTTACGCTTGAATGCATACTTAGCAACACAAAGACATTTAAAGATAAGCATTCACTCAACAAAAAACTTTCCCATTTTAAGGCATTTAGCTTATTATTAATAAAATACCATATTAACTTGCTAAGGACGCAACATTAGTTGAAAATTCGGAAGCACAATTACTTTCCAAATCGACCAGTGTCAATCTTACTATTGGTCCTTTAAGCCTGGTGCCGCATACGAGAGAAATTAGCTGAGCAAAATTTCATTCGAGGCCAGTAGCATTGAAAACGCAGTCACTTGCGGTTCAATACACGGCTTATGCCGTCCAAATCAAAGGCGTGATGTGAACTGGGTAGTTTTAATAGTTTAGAGTTTATGCTGTGAATTTATGCTATGTTTCGACGTTTTCATACGTAGAGTCTACCTATCAGAACGTAGGAACGTAGTAAACTCTACACTGTAAACTACCCAGTCTACATCACGCCTGTGGTCAAAATATATGACTGAAAGGATAGCTTGGCCTATCTTTCTAATGCGAAAAGCGTCCTTCGCCGTGTCGCCGTGTATTGAACCACAAGCGACTGCGTTTTCAATGCTACGGGCCAGGTTACGGCGGTCATTTTGCACTGTCATGTGATATGTCCACACGCGCGCTTTAATGAAAAAGACTGACGTGAGGAAAACCACTTTCTCCGGCGCACACGGTGAGGAATTTGCCTCGCGACGCAAAAAAAATCAAACACGTTGGATATTTTGCTCAGCTACTCGCGAGGACAAAAACTCACGAAAAATCAACCGCACGCGAGTGCAAGTTGAGCAAACAGCCTCGAATGAAATTGTTTAGCTAATTTCTCTCGTGTGCGGCAGGCTTTAGGTATCGTTGATAATTAAAACAAGCGCATGATAAACAAAACTCGCGCTATGTGTTTTCTCCTTATTTCGATTATTTTGCGAAAAATCGCACGAAGCCTACTAGTACATGTACGGTTATGAGAACGTTTACATTGTGCGCATGATATTCGATCACCATTTATAGAATACTGTTTAGAAATGTTTTTTTCCACTCAAAACCTGTCGGAAGGTTTTGATTTTCATTAGTCTATTGAAATCATTTACAGTACTCGTCCGAGTAGAAGCCCCTGCTGGTTTAAGAAGCCCCCGCACTGATTTCTGAGGATTTTTGAAAATCTTGTACATCGGTGTATAATCCCCTACCCTAGTTTAACTCAAAGACGGAAAGGTTAGGAGAGCATAAGCGGTCGTTGCAGTTGGTAAAACTACTTTGCAGATCAAAGAAACTATCAAAAGATGTTAAAACAATGGGACATGTACATTGAAGCTCCCGTGACAGCATCGTAAAAAAGACACGCTTTTCCAGCACTTTAATGATTCGTGTTTGTGGGAAGTTCAAATCGTAATTTACTTCTACACGTTGGTTTAGTCAGAGGGAGGTATCAAACATAACGATTTTTGATTGTCCTGCTCATGTCTCATTATCCACGTTCCCTTGTTTGGCAAGCATTAACTGCTAATGCGCATGCGTTCTTTACGCTGCTATACCGAAAGGTCTTCTTCCATGTAAAAGCATCAGCAGATTACTTTTGTTGATTTTTAATCATTTACCTTGAGTGTCAGCTTACAGTTTCTTGTTCTTCCACAAAGTATGTCGATATTTTCCGCTAGGGTTCAAACACATGACCTTTGCACAAATGTAAAAATGTTACCGTGTTATTATTACTTACTGCAACGTTATTATTAGCAACAAAGTCGAACACCACCGCGGGTTTGGCATCGGCTGCAAGTTACAAGATTTTCAGGGTAAAGTCGAACATTGCTTTATCATATCAGCGGTACCACTGCCGATGCTTTGAACGTGTTTGGTTCTGAAGGTGATATGGCAGCCTCGAAAACTTACAAGGCTATCTGAAGCTGCAGGTTATTTCATGGCAACGTCGTTGCTATGGTAACCAGCGTCTGACTCCTATCGCAATTGTCTGAACTATCTCCTGATATAAACATGGAGAGGAAAACTCTCTGCGGTTATTCATGACATGGAAAAATGCTGACGAAAATTTCGTCACCATTCGAACGTTGGAATGGTGACGGTATCAAACCCTCATTTGCCATCCTCTTTCTGTACAGATTATCAAAGTCTCCGTTCTTGGCTATACAGCGAAGCTATTTGCAAGTCTAAACAATTCCGATATAAACGAAGAATGTGACAGAATTATTAAAATCACTAGTATTAAGAAATTTACGTTTAATGTGTTCAAGGGATACTTTCTTACTGTGGACATCGACAACCGAACATTTTAAATGTGTAATAGTAGCTTTCATTCTCTATGTAATGCTCTTGGGTGATAGCAGGCGTGTAAATCTGCATGCGCGAAAACTTGAATTCACAATTTTTACCGACAAATCTTCACCTTTTTGATTGCCGTGCTTGGGGAAACAAAAACACGATGAGCACATGTGGATCCATAACCTTGCTTTTCTTTCACTGTATGTGAAAGTTCGATCAATTTTAATGTAATGCATAAATAATTGAAAGAAGGTCAAGATATATTTATTTTGTATATTGAATCAGTATATTAATGTTTGAAATGAATATTGACATTGAGTATAGAAACACTTTATCACGTTAAAAGAACGACCATATACTTCATAGCGACAATAGCTGCGAATTGCATGAATATTTTCACGACTTTATTTTCAAACCAAAGTTGGTTCATGTACATGTGCTAACTGAAGGACGTGTATAGAATTATCACTGCTCGCTGATTTGGAACATGCGTACTCATTTTAACAGGTTTAATAATAAACGGACGACGCCCTCGTAAAATGGCGCCCCACGCAGAAGTACAAAAAATGCGGTATTTCCTGCTCATACACATTGTTATCATCCAACACAAGCATGATATCATTTACTTGAATGCACAACACGCGATTGCTGATATTTTGTTATTGTAATAATTATTTTCTCGGTCACATAATTAGTTTTTGAAAATGGCGGGAAATCTAAAATGATATCAAAACTTTTCAATTTACATGACACTTCGACACTCATGACAGTGTTATTCACATTTTTCAGTCTTCACTGGGACTTATTCAAAAAAAAGTCTTGGAAAACTGAGGATATTTTGAGATGGCTTTATTACACATTTTCAGCTATGGTGGCTTTAATATGTTAATAGAAATATCAATTAATGTTTTGAAAAGAGGATTAGCATGACGAAGTGACGACAGTAATCCAAAATAGCAACTTTTGAAGTGAATTCAGCTGGTATTGCGCTTTGGGAAGCTGTGTGAGGCGATCATACTCATATGAACGATCAAAATCTCTTACATAACAGTTCATCCAAAGTAGGTCGCAATGCAATGTTTAATTGACCTTGTGGCAGATACACTACAAAGAACTCATTATTTACGTAGGCCGTAGAGCCGTTTTTCTCGAGGGTCTGAAGAAAGGCATGTCAAATCAAAGGTTGTTCCCAAAACTATACATCTACAGCATCTAGTGTGAAACAACTCTAAATTATGAAAGATGAAACAAAAATGCTGGCGCACTTTGCTGGTCATCCCTTGAAACCAGTCTTTAGATTTGTGCCTGAGGAAGTTGACCGTATTTTATAATTTATGACCAACCGACTGTATAAAAATAACAAATAAAATAAATAAATAAATAAAAAACAAACAAAGAAAATACTACTTAATTAACTAAGTAAATAATAAATAAATAAGTAAATAAACACATTTTTAAACGTCACTTAAAGAAAATCTTAGGAGGGAAAATCATCGGCATTCCTAAACCGCAGAAAAATGTAAAACTTTTAAGCGAAAAGCTGAGAACAATATATAAAATTAAATGATACTGTATGCTCTCCTTCTCCAGCATATTTTCCATCTCCCAAATATAGATTTTGTTTTTCGGGACAGGATGTTTCGAACAAGTTTGAGATAACGCCTCTATCAAAGTAGCATTAAGGTTGCTAATATAGATTTCTCATCCCCCTCTACTAGTCTAAAATAAGTTTCTGAAAACAGATTAAACAATCAAAGTAAGCGTCCTAAAAGTCTTTTTTATGATAAAAAATTAAAACATTTCAAAATTATATCGTCTGTAAGGTGGCTATTTTTGCAATGTGTTCATCTTGAGTCATTACTGAAGCATTCATCACCGAATTTCTTTGAAACTTCGAAATAGTATCTTGGTATACGCATGTACACTATAATTTTATAGCCACTCATTTACATTACTTTAGCCCCTACGCAATAGAACGATAAAACATGAACAATGTTTCAGGATTGGGTTCACATAAAATGTATGGGTTGCTCCTTGTGTTAAAATACAGGGTGTGGTTTTCTTCTGATTTCCCGCCAAACAAATTCGCTCAGTTTTGACTAAAAATTCTGCTAATTTCGTTGTATGTCAGACTTACCCGTTCCTCAAGCATGCCGGTTAAGTTAGCCCGTTCGATGGGGTTTTCTGAGAGATAAACACGACCTCCAAGACACCATTCTGATTAAAATTAGGTGAAGAGATGGCGGCATCTCCACCTTCACTTGTGCGTTGCTGCTCTCGTTAGCAGACAGTCCACTCGCTACTACCAGCCGACGACTTGACAACAGCAATGATCAAGCAAAAGTCGAAATGGCATCTTCGCACCTGCTTTTAATAAGATTTGACTTGCAATAATGATACAGTTACTTCAGCGGCAATCGTGATACAGTGGAAGAAAGCCCTGGGACATTCACTGTGTACATGTAACACGACTGGAACAAATTTGGGAGAACGGGATCTTATGATAGTTCAAATTTATCAAAATTGTTAGGTGCCCTATAGCTTAAAGTTGCAATATTACAAATTACTCGGAAAATCAAGTGTACCGCATGAAGAAAAGGAGATGAGCTTACATTAAGAAAACGTTCATACGATATCAAATTATCCCAAATTAGTCTTGTTATATCATTAATAATAATAGAGATTAATTATTACAACGTTACGTATTGGTATTTTACCAATCATTGTATTAGGTTCAAACATCAACGATGGTAACTTCAAGGAAAGTTTGTGCAGAATTATAAACGATTTAAGTTTTTGATACTTTATGTTTCTAGATATTTTAACGCCACAATTAATGAACAGCACTGTGTTGAAATAGATATGTACCTATCTTTTCTGTTTCATACTCCTTTTGATGAGATTTCACCCAAAGATCGACCAGAAATATGCAGAAAAAATTGTAAAATGGTCTCATCTCTTGGTGAGGATACACATGCATCCTAGTATATTAAAAGAAACCTCCTCCTAATCCCATCAAAGCCACCCAAATAAGAAGTCATAGTATATTGTGTGTAGATTTTTCAACTGTTGAACTACTTTCAATTTTCTTTTTGAAGTTTCTGAAAATGCTCTTGGAAGATGAAAAAACGAGGTATTGTAATGTTCATTATTTGTAATCCTTAACCTTACGACAAGTCAGCTTGACGACTCTTAACGTCTTTGTGTAAGAGTCGACGAAATACAAAAATCCCTCTCTAGGGCCAAAAAAAAAAATAATAAGCTTGTTTCTGGTCATTGACATGTGGCAAAAATGATGCGGCGACGTGATTTTTTTCATCTTTTTAAATTTTTGGTGGAATTTGATACATTTTTATCTTTTTTCCATAGGGGCAAATGAAAAACAGGAAAAAAATGAGTTGACGCGCACACTTTGAAATGATGCGCGCGATGACCAGAAACAAATCATTTTTTTTGGCCTAGCATTTTCTTTTCATTTCTTACCATGATGCTATGGTTAGTCCGATCTCTACCCGTCGCTTGTTGTTGTCGGTCAAAATACTTTTGGGGAACAAAAACACGATGAGCGCATGTAGATCCGTACCCTTGCTTTTCTGTCACTGTGAGTGAAAGTTGGATCAATTTTCATGTTGTGCATAAATAATCGAAAAAGGTCAAAATATATTAATATTCTATATTGAATCAGTATATTCATGTTTGAAATGAAGATTTATATTGTGTATAGCAAACACTTTATCACGTTAAAAGAACGACTAGATACTTAATTAGCCACGATAGCTGCGAATCGTATGTATTTCACTATTTTATTTTCAATCGAAGTTGGTTCGTGTAAATGTGCTAACCGAAGGGCATGTACAAAATTATCACTGCTGGTTGACTTGGACCATGCCTACTCGTTTTAACAGGTTTAATAATAAACGGATGACGCACTCGGAAAATGGCGCCCCACGCAAAAGTACACAAAATGCGGTATTTCCTGCACATACACATTGTGATCATCAAAGAAACAAGCATGATGCCATTTACTTGAATGCACAACACACGATGGCTGATATTTTGTTATTTTAATCATTAATTTTCCTGTCACGTGATTAATTTTTGAAAATGGCGGGAAATCTAAAATGATATTAAAACTTTTGAATTTACATGCAATTTTCGACACTTATGACGGTGTTATACACTTTGCAGTCTTCACTGGGTCTTATTCAAAGAACAGTCTTGGAAACTGAAGACATTTTACGATCGCTCACGCTTTATTACACATTCGCATCCATGGTGGCTTTAATATGTCAATGGAAATATCAATTACTGTTCAGTGACGGAGTGACGGCAGTAATCCAAAATAGCAACTTCTGAAGTGATTTCAGCTGGTATTGCGCTTTGGGAAGCTGTGTGAGACGATCATACTCATATGAACGATCAAAATGTCTTACATAACAGTTCATCCAAAGTAGGTCGCAATGCAATGCTTAATTGACCTTGTGGCAGATACACTACAAAGAACTCACTATCTACGTAGGCCGTAGAGCCGTTTTCTCGAGGGTCGTCATATCAAAGGTTGTTCTCAAAAACTATACATCTACAGCATCTAGTGTGAAACAACTCTAAATTATGAAAGTTGAAATAAAAATCATGCTGGCGCACTTTGCTGGTCATCCCTGGAAATCAGTCTTTCGATTTGTGCCTGAGGAAGTTAACCGTATTTTATAATTTATGACCAACCGACTATATAAAAATAACAAATGAAATTAATAAATAATTAATAAATAAACATTAAAACAAACAAAAAGACAAGAAAACCAAACAAATAGATTAAAAAAAATTAAAATCTTAGGAGGGAAAGTCACTGGCATTCCTGAATCGCAGAAAAATCATGTAAAATGTTTAGCGAAAAGCTGAGAACAGTATATTAAATGATGCAGCTGTATGATTTCCTTCTGCAAGAGAGCACATTTTCAATCTTTCGAATACAAATTCTGCTTTTCGGAACAGGATGTTTCGGACAAGTTTCTTAAAATATTTTTTTATGATAAAAATTTTAGACATTAAAAAATTTAATTCTATCGTTTGTAAGGCCGCTATTTTTGCAATATGTTCATCTTGAGTCATTACTGAAGCATACATTACCGAATGTCTTTGAGGCTTGGCATCAGTACGACGCTATACGCATGTACACTGTACACTCATTTACATTTTGAACATGTGTAGTCGTCACTGACGACTTCCTGTGATATATGAAACATACAAAGGTGACATTAGCAGTGCCATAGTGAACTGTAGCTCCTAACGATAAAACTTGAACAATGTTTCAGGATTGGGTTCACATAAAGTGTATGGAGTGCTCTTTGTGTAAAAATACAGGGTGCAGTTCTGTTTTGCTTTCCCGCCAAAACAAATTCGCTCAGTTTCGACTACAAATTCTGCTAATTTCGTTGTGTGTCAGACCTGCCGTTACTCAGGCATGCCGGTTAAGTCAGCTCATTCAGTGCTTGAGGGGCCTTCTGAGGGATAAACACGACCTTCCAGACACAATTCTGATTAAAATTAGGCGAAGAGATGGCGACATCTCAACCTTCACTTGTGCGTCGCTGTTCTGTTCTCGTTAGCTGACAGTCGACTCTCTACTGTACCATGTCACTGTTGACTTTGTAAAAAAGGCATCTTTCTTTGCTCTATGAAAAGAAGTCTCCTGGTAATGATAAGCTCTCCTCGTAATTTCTGAAGATTGGTGCAGCGTGTATTGCCGATTGTGTTACTAGTATTTTTAATATGTCAAAAACAAATGGGGTCTTCCCTACTTGTTATAAATGTGCCCGTGTTGTTCCCATTCACTAGGGTGGTTCGAAAAGCGATGTGAACAAATATAGGCCAATTTCTATTTTGCCCTTCCTCTCTAAAATCATGGAAAAGCATGTGTATATTAGCCTTTTTAAGGATTTGCATATGAATCATTTGATTGTTGAGTCCCAATCTGGATTCAGAGAAGATCACTCATGTCACACTGCTCTGATTAAACTGACGGATCATCTATTTTCGAACATTGATTCTGGTCTCTTCAATGGTTTATTGTTTTTGGATCTACGTAAGGCCTTTGATCTGGTTGACCATGATATTCTCATAGATAAACTTGCTATTTATGGTGTTTCCGGGTCATCTCTCCGCTGATTTCGCTCTTACCTGGCAGACAGAACTCAGCTTGTTCAGTATCTTGGATGTAAGTCGGAGGTCTTGCCAATTGTGAGTGGCGTCCCTCAAGGGTCTATTCTCGGCCCCCTACTGTTTTTGATTTTCATCAACGACCTTCCCCTTTGCAATTGCCTTAATACGGGTGAGTTAAATATGTTCGCTGACGACCAGACTTTGTGTGTTTCAGGTAATAACGTCGATAAAATTACTTCTCGTATGAACGATAATGTTGTCCCAATCTCATCGTGGGTTTCTAATAATGATATGGTAGTCAACACGGAGAAAACTAAAAGTATGGTTATTGCTTCTTGCCCTAAAATTACACATATTACTAACACTGAGGCCTCTATTTGTGTCACAATTCACGAAACAATTATCTCTAATGTCTCTTCTCACGTCCTCTTAGGCGTTTCAATTGATTCAACTTTAAGTTGGGATGTTCACGTTGATTACCTGTGTAAGAAACTTTCTATCAGAATTGGTATCCTTTGAAAAGTACGTCCAATTACCACTACGAGTACACTTTTGGTTGTGTACAATGCACTGTTCCTTTCTTTGATTGATTATTGTTGCACTGTTTGGGGCAATACTTCGAAGTCAAATCTTCACCGTATTTACAAACTCTAGAAGAGGGCTGGAAGAGTAATTTTAGGGGTTGACATGAGTGTTCCCTCACGAACTATCTTTTTAACTTTGCACTGGTTGCCGATTGACCTACGTATTGTCTATTTCACCGCGTTATTGACATTCAAATCATTGAATGGCCTCGCACCCCCTTATTTGACTGACGTTTTTCATCGAATTTCATCAAACACCTGTAATGCCAGTCATGGAAATTTGTATGTTCCAAAGTTCAAGACTGCCACAGGTCAAAAAGTCTTTCTCTTTCCGTGCTGCGAGTACTTGAAATACAATTCCTATACGTTGGAAAGAGTCCTTAAACGAGTTACGATTCAAACGTCAAGCCTGTACCTGCCATACTTTTAGCGTAGAGGGCGTCAAATTCTTCATTCTGGGCGACAGTGAAGTGGTTCTGCCAGTCTCCTACAACACCTAGTTCAACGAAGAATAATAATTCAGTCTTGAGAGATCAACCAATCTAGAAAGAACAGCTCTATTGATGTAAAATGTTTTCAACCGAATCGACGAACCCACTAGATGTCCCTACTACACAGTAAGTGAGGCTACCCTCAGTTCCCCTTGATTTGTTCACTCAGACATTTTTTGCTAAAGGCTTTTTCAATATCAGTTTCTCAACAATTTTTAACTTACAATTTAAGTTCAGGATTATTTGTTAAAACTATGTTCCAAATTATTGATTATGCTTAAAATTCAAGGGTAAATTGAATGAGAAGTCGATGTGTGGAGGTGCTAAAATTGCACACTTGTCAAGATAAAGTTATCAGCAACTAAGAGGGCCGACTCGCAGCGATTTCGAAGCTGTTATCCAATTGGGTGGCTGAATCTTACCAATATAATGAAAAAAATACAAATAGACTTCCTAAGTGGCTGTGAATAGTGACAATCGACCAATCAGATATAACGTTGCAAACACGCTGCGAGTCAGCCGAACTAAGATGGTCTCATCATACCACCTGTCAGACATGCAAATTTCCTTTGTTACGACCATTAAAGAAATCAAACCCTTTCTTTTGCCAACACAGATGCAACTTATTCCCTTAGTTTCCTTTAAAATATTGTGTATGGCTGTCAAAAATCAATGTCGACAAAATTACAAAATTGCTATCTCCTCCGCGGAAAAGGGTTGATCTTCTCATTATTCACAGTGAGAAATCAGAAAAATATGATGATCAGAACTGTGTTGCCAGTATTTTGAAATATGGACCGAGTTGTTCTCTGTACAGAAGAAATTCGCTTCAGCTCAGTGAGTGATCTCCGTATGTTCAGATCACGGAGCATTGTGGGTAGCCTTACTTACTGTGTGCTAAATCAGTGAATTAATGGGTGTCCAATCGGGGCACGTGAATACATAATATATGCGTTTGAAATTGGGGTATGGCTCAATTTAAGAAGACGCGGAAAAAAGCGTTAACTTCTAACAAACAAAAAGCGAATCAACTTTAACCGATATTTTAAAAAGAGCGATGCAATCCTGTCGCCGTAGTCTGCCATGGATTTATTTTTGTCTTCTCACAGCAAATATGCCAATTTTGACTGAATCTATCTCCATACAATATGCAACACTTTTTTCCTTACAAATTAAGCCCTGCCTTGAAAAATGTGTGATTCCTGGTTTTAATACCATATCTTATTTCAACACAAGAGGGCGCGTTTCGTGCCACGTTTACACACCTCTCCTGATGAAGGCTCCCTTTTCCCTGTAGTAGAAGCCATGCCCTTTCATGTTGACGTTCAGATTGTCTCTCATGGCGTTGAAACTACAGTGATCCATGATCTTCTGCACGGTTTCCTCTGATAAGTCCTTTCCTAGGAAATTCGCTAGCTTGTTAATTGCTCCACGGATGTCCTACATATATTTACGAAAGGTCAAGGACAGCATGGTTTTATTAAATTTTATAATGGAAAAGTAAAATTCTACAATACAAACGAAAATATTAAAAACATTAAAATTACGAAAGGCTATTTTATAAAAAACCCCACAAAACTTCTTGAGCAGTAATCGGGCAAGATTTTTATTGAAACTTTTCATCGGTGTCTTTGGAGGCGGTATGTTATCTTCACTTCTTTAGTCTATTCTTGTATGATTAAGGCATGATTAAATGCACATTGTACGTTCAAAATGCAATTGGACATCGGTTTCAGTCTTCAGTATCATGATCATCGTGTTACCGTAATCGAAGTAAATATAACAGATTTTTTCATTCCAGGACAATAGCACAGCACAGTTAAAATTTGTAGGAGTAAGCATGATATCGAATGATTTAATGGTACGAAAACAATGATCACAGCATCAGTGGGTGCAAGAGCAGCGACTGAGCGTCTTTTGCGACCGATTAAACCGAGCGCGTCTTTCCTACCCTTTTCATGTCTTCATACTTCAAAAAACACATGTTCACGTCTTCTCTCAACTTCCACCACTCAAGGACATGATCAAACCAATCGCCGTATTCAACTGCATTAGGATTTACGAAAGTAGTTCTTGTTATGAGAGGTGAAAAGCGACATTTGAGGACTAACAGGCGACAGTCATCATGGCAAAGATGTCAAGACTTGACATTCCTGGGCGTACGCTTCCTTACTTTCGATAACATGGCGTGTGAGAAATGTAAATTACTACCACAAGCTGAAAAAAGTCAGCGACGGGGATTTTACGAACCTTTGGTAATGTCAGTGATCGGGCTGCACACGTGACATTCTGTTCCCATAGGTTCCGACCAAGCTTTTGCTCAGTCGACAAAACGAAATTTCATAATTTAGAAATAGTTTAACCATATAAAGTCTAGCTATGTTCATCAGAAAAATGCACAGGATATTGTGTAGGCCAATGTTTTGCCGCACTTTCGACTCTTCAACAGGTTTAGTGTGTAATTAAATTTTAAATAGATGGAAACGTTATTATATCATAAGCATTTGAATAATTTGAACAACGCAAGCTGACAAATTAAGTAAACGGAAAAACTTGTGAAACGCAATTCTCAGATGCAGTGCACTGCCACCAATTAAGTCAGCTGTTTATACTTTGATAGCCATCAGCATGAAAATGTGCACCTGTGTGCGAGCAATAGTGCAAGCACATAGAACGGCTTCGAGAGGAACGGGTAATTACTAAGCAAACTTTGTTCGTCGCGTAGAGGGCCACACGCGGTGATATTCACCACATGCACTAGCTGATATTCACGGCATTCAAATATACCCTAAGTCAATGAGGACGTAGACAATCTGTTTGTGGATCGAGAAATGAATTAACGACCGTTTTATAGAGGCTTTTCGATAGCTGTAATGGATAGAAACGATTTTAGAAACGATTTTCCGCAGGACCTGTGACAAACCCTCGACCGAGATATTGAGCCAACTTAATTAACTAGTTAAACCAAATTAAGGAATGCAAACTATTTGTCAATGGCTCGTGTTTGATTATTTAAGGTAGTATGCGCCTAAAAAGTGAAAGACTTAAACTTTCGGTCAAATTTTCCTCAAGGAATCTTTCAACCATTCACTTTCAAAATCAAGAATCGAAGTCGGAGGTCACCGTACAAATTTTGGTACTAGAAACAAATTTCCCAAGATTTACCGATATTCGGAATCATTATTCAAATGGCCGCCATTCCTATGTTAACTCCATAGAGGAAAATAAAATTTCCAACTTAAAGACGGTGAAAGTTTTTCTCACTCAAAGGTGTTCAAAATGAACCCCCACACGTGGTAGATCAGAAAAGAATTGAAAAAGTTCGAGAGTATAAATCTCTGTCCCCGAGGCGCGGTCTACCTTAACATCTCTGTATTGATAATCTTGGCTACATGCAGAGACGAGAGGAACCTAAAAACTGTTTTCTGTAATTCAGTTTGTATGATCAGAAATTACTTTTACCTAACTTTCCTCACCTTGCAGTTTTTTTGAAACGCTTGCTTAGGAAAGAGTTGGGGCTGCAAATGCGTTTTGATGATTCGCTGTGACGTCATCGAATTCAAATACGTTACTCCGTCTGTTGCACGCAATCGCTCGCCCAGTGTCGTTAGTCTCAACATGCGTTGTAAAAACGAGGGAAGGAAATTCGTTAGCCTCATGAGGGCCAGAACAAACCAAGCGAATCTGTATAGATATGCAAAGAGATCAAAAACAACATAGTCATAAAAAGAACACTAATTGTGATTACTGTATTCACACTGATCACTCACATAACTCTGATGACGTTTCTGATTTTTGCTAGCTTTAAAGTCAAAGTAAAGTGTGCTTTGATACTACATGTACTTGAATACGCAACAAAGGATTTCCTTCTTGACAAGTGTGGCTTCATTTACTTCCGTCCGCGACCTTGACCGGACCACATCATGACATCAATTTCCATGAAAACGCAAAGAATTTTTGTCTCTGACATTTGATTTATCATTGTTAGACAGCGCAACACAAAATTCATTGAGAAGCTGAAGGCTTGGTTTGACGTGGCTAAGTGAAAATAACATTATTTAACTTGAAGAAAACTTATTTTACATGACAGAACCATTTAGCATCCATGAACTGGCAAAGGATAGCATCGTACGTACAATGTTAAATGGCGAAAAACGATTACACTATCACTTAGTATTATTACATTCGTTTTATATAAATTCTTCATTTAGTGGTAAGCATCGAAAAGGACTCACTGAATTCATGAAATAAAGTACATATTTCGTGCTGTATACAGAAAAAGAAAGAGGGGAAAATGCCGTTGTTAAGAATGCAATCAAAACAACTACTGAATATAAGAAAACGTAGTATTTTCTCATATTCTTGAGACTTGATATAGCGACCTTTAAATGCAATGAAAGAGAGTATGTAGGTGACAGTATAAAACAGATTGCAAGACACTGCGTTTATCTGCGGCATTCCTCTAATAAAAGGCGCACAACAAAGCGAAAACAGTTATGTTCCGACAATTGTCTTCCAAGTACTATATAGACGATCATGAGAAGATAAATAGCTGACATTTTCTCACCTCTGTAACGATTTGACGTAAACTTCATAAATAGGCACTCTGACATGCTGCAGTGCCGAGTTGTTAAGATCCGTGTCTCCCCCGTTCAAGATAAGTGTTACCATTTCTATGGTCCAAGTCGTCCCTGTCGAGAATAGAACAGAGCGGTATAACACATGTTCTGTTCGTTACGATCACGGTGATGAACTTCCAAAATGTATGTGCTCATTTTAGTTCCCTTTTAAGTTTTACTCTCGCCCTGTCGTCTTTTAATCATTCCAGGATGACACGTCTACTGTGTAGTCGTCCCTGACAAGAGACGCTTAGGGATATACATCTAATGGGGTACTGGAAGGGGGGCTGTAAGATTGACTAAGGAGGATTATTTCTTTCCTCCCTGACTTTTGAATTACTTTTTTGTTCAGACTAATTATAATACTCTTTTTTTTTAATTTTCCCTTACCATTTTTAGCGCACGCACGATTTCAATATTCCGTCTTCTTTGTGTTGTGCATGATGGTTATCTTTATATATGATATAGCAAAATCGAATGAGGAAAGCGATAAAGCACGAAGTTGTTGTTGTCTGTGCTGTTTTTTGTCTATGTTTACAGCTATTGTCTTACAAATTCTGACCTAGTGTTATTGGATTATGGATTGGTATGATTGCGATTATTTTTGTAATGTAACTATACGCAAACAGCTTCAGCTTCAGGAGAAAAGCTGAAGTTACCTGTATGCAGTAAGATTCACTTGAAATGCAGCTTTTATTTGGAAATTAACAGGTGTTTCACATAACAAGCTTTGCCAGACAGAATCAATCTTGAAATAAGCATATAAAGACATTTATTTAGGTGTATTTGGAGGTAAATGTTTGTTTCCTTGTCTAGTAGTACTTTGAACGTTGTCATCACGTATTGGACGTTGTTTGAAGTTGAAAAAGGCAGCCGAGGAATATCCAATGTTGGGGTTTGGTTATGGAACTCCTTCATGTACGACATAAACTTTTGTTGACAACTAATGATAACCGTGGCCCATAATTGAAAAGAACAACGGTGGACGTGAGATAAACAGTGTAGCTGCTATGTGAAAAAGCTTAATTGAGTATTGCAGCATGTTTTACAAGGAATGGAAAGTGTGGAAGACGCACTACTGTAATACATGTATACTATACAAGATATGTTAAATAGAAAAACTTCGTTGTTTCTAAATATTAAACATAGCAGGGCTTTTACATCTGGTGAAAATGCTATATTTATAAAAATAGGGCTCCCGATTGGCGATGAAAATTGATGACTGAATATAACTGTCGGTGCATTTTAGTTTTTACTTTTGTGTGCTTGCAATGCTACTTTTATTTTACCCGCCATCCTTGGATGGATTTGTTTTTCATGGCAACCTGTATTAAAGAGGCACTCCCACTTGGTAACATTTTTAAAACACATGTTTTTAATGCCAAAGGTCGATATTTGACGTGGCGACTCTGCGCGGATCGCGATATATCGATAAAAACATGCCATTTCCCGAGCGTATTTTTCACATCCCGAAGTTCTACGATCGTTTCTGGTTATGACCCGAAATCCCCCGAAAGTGTGTTGTTGTGCTGATTGACGATATTCTAAAGAGTCCAAAAACGTTCGAATGACGCAATTAATTTACCTCCTACTGCGATTACTTTATATACATCATTAGCCTTTACCTCTGGTAATTCTTTTTTTTAAACTTCTCCTTAGTTTTTGTCGTTTTCATTATTCACAGTCAGTCAAATTTTTAAACAATACCACATAGATATCAGTTTTTAAGTGTAAAATATTAGTTGCCTCTGATGACTACATTTTGTCGTCTGCCACACAGTTACGCGTGGTCCGATACATAGCGGCCGCCGCGTGTGCGCTCATACCACGCAGCGGCCACTATGCATACTATGTATCAACCGCACCTATCTGTGCTAGTCACTTATGCGAATTCTGGTGGAATCAGCAAACTTTGTTTTTTTTCGTTTTTTTGCCGAGTCAGTAGGACTCGGCTTTCTCCCATGGGACATTACCGCTCACCGACGCGAGTGGTACTGCTGTGGCGTACAGCAGAGTCAGCGTAGACTCGTACTCCATAGCGGCCCCAGTGCCGAACGTTCTATGTTCGGAAGCTGAATTCAGGTGGGCCACCGGAAGTCAAACTTTAACATGTTTTTATCGATATCTCGCGATCCGCGCGCAGTCGCCATGTCAAATATCGATCGTTGGCATTAAAATTAACGTGTTTTAAAAATGTTACCAAGTGGGAGTGCCTCTTTAATGTTTTTCGAAAGTCTTCCATAGAGCGATTCGCCAGAATGCGTCACGTGACGAGAAAATATATACGTCTAGTCCCCACTGAATCGGTAAAAGTGACGTCAGAGAGTATTTTATGAACACGTATTTCACTAGGGAAATAGATTTTGACCAAATTTCGAAAAGTGTCTAGCCACGTGACCGTAGTGTCGTCTGCATCTTTGAAACAATAGCAGGTGACTAGAACGTGATGTGAGCCCGGGATGAGCGATGAGCCTCTCTCTATAGATAGATTTTCCATTCCAACAGCGTAGGAACTTTAACAGCTCATCTACGAAAAAGATTCAAGTGCAGCCAAGGATGTCGCTCGGTTATGCTTAGAATATTTTTTGGAAGAAAGTGCTACCATGTACTACTGTAACCGCTGTGGAAATATCGGTAAGTAAACTAATGGATAGTTACGGTGCAAAATATCAAAACACATCAAAAACTATAACATAATACAACATGAGCGTGTAGTGTGGCGTGTTTATATAACACCTATAACCTAGTCTTTATTAGGGCTATAGCGCCCGCTTTTATATCACCCTTCGTGGCCGTGTGTTACCAGAAACACGTCGCTATATCGTTATGTTTATCGTTATGTTTCTTGTAAGGCACAGCCCTTCGGGGTAATAGCCCTCGTGACCAGGTAATAGGTGTTTATTATAACACGCCACCTGCTCATTCCGTCTCGCGATTGGCCAGAATACGTCACGTGACGAGAAAAAAGATACGTCTAGTCCCCATCGGATCGGCAAAAGTGACGTCAGAGGGTGTTTTTTGAAAGGCTATTTCCCTAGGGAAATAGTTCTGATGAAAATTTGGAAAAGTACCCGGTCACATGACCGTAGTGTCGTCTGCAGCTTTGGAACAATGGCGGGTGACTAGAACGTGATGTGCGTCCGGGATAGGTGACGACACATTCTCTTAAACAAGTTTTCCAACATTTCAACAGCGTAGGAACTTTAACAGCACATCGACGGGAAAGATTTAAGTGCAACTAAGGATGTCGCTAGGTATGCTTAGAATATTTTTTGAAAGAAAGTGGCACCACGTACAACTAATAACCGCTGTGGAAACATCGCCCAGTAAACTTGTGACGATGGATTGTTGCGGTACAAAATATCAAAATACATTCAAAACTATATAACAATACAACATGAGCATGTGGTGTGTTATAAAACACCTATAGCCTGGTCTTTATTCGGGCTTTATTACACCTCACTCATTCAGCGTGCACTGCCATTGGTTAAACACGACTCACGTGACATATAAAAGAACGTGATGATGCCCTCTGCGAATATGATGATGCCCTCTTGCGAACTTGATGATGCCCTCTGCATTTGATATTACATGGATGACGTCATTTTACTTACTGCGCATCCTTTCTGCGCAAAACAAATTGTCGTTCGCTTGTTGTACTTTGCAGTTGGCAACTTATGGCTGCGAAACGTCATGCAGAGCTGCCAACGGCACGGTTAGACGATATTTTGTTGCAAGTAAACAGCAAACGAACGAAAATGGCAACAAGGAATGCAATTTCTGTGTTCAGCGACTATGCAAGCAACAAATTTGGATACGCCACCGAGGAGATCGGCAAACTTTAGCGGCAACCGTAGACTCGGCACTGACAACATTTTACGCTGAGGTCCGGACTCAGAAGGCGAACTGTACTCGAAGAAGTCTTTGTGTTTTTGTTTCTTTGCATGTTTGCTTGTTCGGTGTAATAAAAATAATAACACATGAGAGCTTGGGAAATATCACGATTTTTTGCCTGCCCTCGGGCTGGTTGTCATGATCGAAATACTTATAATGCCCTCGTCTACGGTTCGGGCATCATCAGTATTTCGATCATGACCACCATCCCTTGGGCAGGCAATTTATCGTGATATTGCCCTCGCTCTCATGTGTTATTATTTAAATAGCGTCCGTCTATTACCCCTCGTGGCCGTGTGTTACCAGAAACACATCGCTATACCCCTCGGCCTACGGCCTCGGGGACTAGCGATGTGTTTCTGGTAACACACGGCCCCTCGGGGTAATAGACGGGCGCTATAGCCCTCATGACCGGGCAATAGGTGTTTATAATAACACGCCACATGCTCATTCCGTTTCGTGATTCGCCAGAATACGACGAGTGACGAAAAATAGATACGTCAAGTACCCACTGAATTGACAAAAGTTACGTTTTTAATGGCAACCTGTTTGAATGTTTTTCGAAAGTCGTCCATACAGCCATTCTTCTTAAATCTTCCCTTGTCGTTATTTCATTGAACACGTCGTCGATGGAAGAATGGCCTGGAACTTCGGTACATTGGTACGGAGAACTACTACTTGACATCCTGTAAAATGTGCGTTTATGACTAAAATTTGCACTACAGCTACGCTACCCTTGGCTAAAAAATTGCAGACACTTTGACTCGAATGGGATTGTGAGACACCGTGATTGTGACTTTACTGCAGAACGTATTTTCTTATCTCTGAGTAAAAAAAAACTGTACGGGCCTATTCAAAGACAACAATGAAAGTTCTTCAGTGACGACAACAACCTTGACCTCACTGTCCAACATTCAGGTCACCCTGATTATGCTATTACATTTGTGTCAATGTTCTTTCTCTCACTGGGCAAACACTGGGCAGCCAGCAGGCCTATACAATGAATATATGCACTATCGTAATACGTATGTCATTCAAATGGTAATTTCCTTATGAACTGCCACCGAGTTATTTCGTTAGGGCGAAAAGATTCGCGTTGGAGATCGGTTGAAGAAATTAATGAAGGGGATTGGGGGAGGGGGGGGGGCACACGTAACGGATGTACACTGTTTTCGTGTCTTGAAATCGTAACATTAAAAGTTATCGGCTTACCTTTGTCAACGTAGACACATTGACCATAGACAGTGCGCCACGATATATGGTAATTTAGCAGACTTAGACAGGCCCTAACTTCAATAGCTGATCTCGACTCAGATTGTATACAGCTCGAGTGAAAGCAACTAACGTGTTTACTATATTTGAATACGAATGCAATCAAAGTAAATCACGCAGGGACTCAAAGGCAGTTTACATTTTAGGCTAACACAAGACCAGAGGTGAGTGCATGATGCTTTATATCACCTGTTGCTATTTTAAGGATGTAAGAGACTTCCGAAAATCACTCTTTGAGTTGTAGTGTCATCTTGCTGTCATTAGGTGAACACAAAGGTAAGAATATGTTCACTTGATAATGACATGTATTATTCATCATTTTTAATGAACTGGCAATGCTAAAAAAACAAACCTCGGGGATAAAAGCCTATACATAAAACTTACCCATGGATGTCTATTGTTCTAGTGCGAAGGGCGAGTAATAAAAATATTTTCGGTAACATATTTATCCCCAATTTTTAGCAAATTAATACGGACTCACAACGAAAACGGTTTCATGTTGGCTGCCGGCTTGCTCATGGTGCTTGACATATTACCGAGCTTTGCGACGGAGACTTGACTAGAACCAAACTGACCTTATTACATAAATTGCCAACCATGTTATTTGATATTACTGTTTGTTCGTCACAGTCATTGAGAAAGTTTAAAAGAAACGGTGGGAGCATTCACCGCTCGCTGAATAGATTAAGGTTATCCAGACTTGAGTTCACGCAAACATTGGTGAAAGAGATTAATTAGTGGCCTATAAAAGGTGTTGTTCTGTACAAGAAAAGATTACGCCTTTTGATGCACATTTGATCTTTAGAGAAGCTTGTCACTGTACTATTTTTCAGCCTAAAAGATTTGCTTGTACCAATACTTGTCCCATTCTGAACACTTTTAGGAAGCATCATTATGCATGAGGTTAAATTGCTTCTTTAAGCTAGGGAGGCCTAAGAAAATATGATTGTTTTCATAATTGAGATTTGGCTCAGCATTTGTTTTAGTTTTTCCAAACGGCTTTTCACTGGGCATTGCAACATACCTTTAATCCTTCACCTACATGGTGTACCTACACAGACAAAAATGGGTGTGAAAAGCTTCGGAGAGTACAGGACACTATGGTTGACTCGCGGATAATACAGAGCAATAATGAGAGAAGTTGTATTGTCATGAATTACAGTTACTCTCCTTTAAAGGATTACTAACTCAAGGTCAGCTCAACTCTTTCTTTTCATGATAATTTATGTATGTTTATTTTCAGTGATGATGCTCTTTCATGACAATTTATGTATATGTCAATATTTAGTGACACTGCATTATTTCAATCTCTGGAACCGTACATTAAAAGTTGTCCTTGATCTAGCTTCCATGATATTGATTCCTATTGTCTTTGTTAATGACCGGTTTATAAACTTTAACATTTGAGAAGTCCCGGAGAGCTAGGTTTATAAATTGTTTTCAAATCTGATGTGCACAGTGTCTGAGAGGGCATTTCCTGTTGTCGTTCAAGCTAAGGTAAAATACAGCTATAAAGAAAACAGCCTTAGTTAATATCATTGTACTCATGAAAAAGAAACCTTTCAGGTGCATCAACTAGAACGAAAAATATCTTGTCATTTTATCCCTTGTTAAATACGTTGTATCAAAATATCAATATATTGTGAAAAATTAGTTTATGTTGCTTTCTCCAGCCGAGCTCTCATAGAAAAAACAGTCAAGGATCAGATTTGTCTCTTGTTTGTATATGGATTGTAGATTTCATAATGATGAGTAAGTTTTGCAAAACAGTCTCTCCATTTGCAAACATCCCGATATCTTTGATATATTTGTCTGATATATTAAAGCTACTTACTCAAAGGGCGCGCTGAAGGCTGCAACTTGATGATGCAATTCGGGACTCATATGGCAGATTTTATTGCAATTGTGAGCTAGTGTCCTGATTCAAAACACACTCCACCTATGAGTACATGGTGACCTCGATGGCCAAGATCAAAAACAGGTGTGTGTCCATTGATCCACTGCCCCTAGGCCTAAGAAACTGACCAGTCCCTAAGAATACAAATTTAACACTTATACAGAGTCATTTTTACTCTGACATACACAATATACACAATCTTTGCTAAAGCCCAGTGCCACGCTGGAGCAAAGGTTAGGGTTTGTGCCTTCGCCGAGATTAGTTTGGGAAATTCCAAAATGTTCATGTACTTGCAATATTCGATTGCATGAAAGACGATGAAGCACTTGATATCAGAAAGCCGAAGAATTTTTCAGCTGTGGCCACGCCAATGTTATACGCCTTTCTTTTACAGAGTGGACAGTTCCATGTTCTTATCCATTGTTGGGTTCCAGCAAATAAAAATGAGGGATTCTTATAGTTTAGTTGTTAATTTTTTTCAATATTCCTGTCTATGCAATTACATGTACAAAATCCCTACCTGTTTTAACCACCCGACTCTGCTTCGCTACCTTCTCATACTTTTTCACGATTTACGCACTCCTACTCAAAGATTCCAAAAGATTGCTACTTTATTGACCCACTGATTTGTCGGATAATCATTGAATCTGTTTTTATTCAATGTTTGTGGTTTAGATGAGTGGTAAGGCAACTGACCATATTCGGACAGGACCTGATGGCGGCTGGGGATGGATGGTCGTTCTGGCCGGGTTCATCGTCCAGTTCATAAGCGGTGGTTTAGTACAGTCTCTAAGTCCTCTGTATATTGACATGAAACGGTACTTTGGATCCAGTGCTGAAGATACATCATGGACTTTTTCTATCGCATCAGCCATGATGTTTTTTACGGGTGTGAAATTCTTTTTTCTTATTTATTATGCCATTGTGTGACTATCTTTTTTTCTTATTTGTTATGCCATTGTCATCGTAACGATAGAACGCATAAAGTGCAAATTATAATATCGATCTCTTTCCATCAGTCCAGAAGACAAACTTGTTAACTTTAAACACAAAAGCCAAGTAACCATATTCCCTGTATTATTAATTCGCAAAACGACGGGGTAATTTTTCACCGACATTACAGTTGTGAAGTATCTCCTCTTTTACAAATTGCATGTAGAATTGGCCAATACTCCGATCACATGGTTACACACTCAGTAAGAACATTCAGTGCTGTTTCCTCTTATACAGGTGCAAAATCTACGACCAATGTCGTTGCTGTGTCATCACTTTCAGCACTTTAGCCTATTTCTTTCAAGACTGTATCTTGACTTTGACCGAGTAATATGCTTGATATACTTTCGTATTTGTTGAGTATTTGTTCTTTTTCTTGTTCTTTTGGTTATTTAGGAATTTTGGGTGCAGTCGTCGCGAAATTGTTCGGACATCGTTTTGCAGTAATGTTCAGTGGAATGCTGGCTTCATCTGGATTCTTTATCAGTTACTTCGCAACCAATATAGGTTACTTGTATGGGAGTATAGGCGTCCTCGTTGGTACGTATACGAGGTTCCCATCCCATATAATTCTCTTATGCTCCACTGTCAAAGCTCGTACTCTGTGTAAGTTAGAATATTTTCACCCAAGAACATGTAACAACAGCAAAACATTTTTGAGTGTGTTTTGATCATGTTAAAAGTTTTATATTCGTGACGCGACGACAGAGAATATGTTGATAGAATATGTTGATGGTCCCGCCTAAAGTTGAAAGTATGCTGTTCTCCGTCTTCAGTAATATCACTACTCACAGTGTAATGCAACGAAAATACTTTTGAAATCCAGACTGCACTGAATGAATACAGTTCAAGTCAATTCTTAATTTTTTTCACCGATGAATGATAAAGTAAACGTCATCCATATGAAGAAACGAATAACTTTTCAGTCACAGTGATATCGATCCGCGATGCTTGCATTTCAACTTGCAGACATCTTAAGAAAGATCGCAAAAATTAATTTTTGGTGGATTCGTTGCATTTCTAAATTGTTTCTCTGTATTTCTGTCTCTTCTATTTCAGGGACT